>NC_136526.1:18142364-18219864 GCF_053919585.1 Euprymna scolopes | reverse complement strand
GATTTGACTTTTGAGAACTCTACCGAACTCCTCCGACAATTTTGGGTCTAAATACTTGAAATTTTAGATATAGGTTCCTTAGACATGAATCTAACTTAATAATTTGATTGGAGCCCAAAACAATAAATGTTAAGGGGTCATAATAGGGGTCAAAGTTTAAAAAATTTGACCTCTGCGGTCTTTACCAAATTACTCAGACAATTTCTGGTCTAAACATTTGAAATTCTACTTAAAGGATATTCAGAGATAG
This sequence comes from Euprymna scolopes, assembly GCF_053919585.1. Taxonomy (NCBI): domain Eukaryota; kingdom Metazoa; phylum Mollusca; class Cephalopoda; order Sepiida; family Sepiolidae; genus Euprymna; species Euprymna scolopes. The sequence continues at coordinate 18,219,614 of NC_136526.1, read as the reverse complement.
GGCAAGCTTTTTAATTGGTTTGGGTCGAAAATTTTTAGTTACCAATATATAAATGTATGTATGTTTGCATGTCTGCCTTAAACTTTCGATAGAGGCGATGGATTTTACCAAGATCAGTATTATTTTAAAGTCCCACCTTTCCTACGACAAATATCGAAAAACTGGCTAAAAATATTAATATCTTCACCTTCAACTGACACTTTTCTACAAGGGGCGGTCGCCTTTTTCGCCGATATTTTTTAAAGTTATCCTCTCCTTATGATCGTCTAGCCTAAATGTTAATATAATTCACTTCAGGTTTGGCGGTGGTCGTAACCGCAAGGACGTCAGGTTTTTTTCCCGCTCTTTTCCTCCTTCACGGTACGGGTTCGAGGGTTCGAGTCTGCCTTTCTACTACCATTTTTTTTTCTTTTTTGGTCAACAGACACATACAAACACCCGGGCAACGCCGGGCTGAAATGCTAGTATATATATATATATATATATATATATATATATATATATATATATATATATATATATATATATATATAAGAGAGAGAGGGACAGAGAGACGGACAGATAGATAAAGGAACTTGCTTTTTGATTTCCACACAAAAAAAATATGAGAAAAATCGATTTTTTTATTTTTGAGATGAGCATTATATTATATTTATCCGTCGCGGTTACTGGACGAAGGCCAGAGGAATAGTTGGCCGAAATGTCGAGTAAAACAACAACCAATAAAGATGAAAACAACAACTAATAAAGATGAGAATAATAGTCCGAAATAAAAATAAATTAATATATATAATGCTCATCTCAGAAATAAAAAATTCCAATTAAGGAATAATATATACACGTATATATATATATATATATATATATATATATATATATATATATATATGTGTGTGTGTGTGTGTGTGTGTGTGTGTGTGTGTGTGTGTGAGAGAGAGAGAGAGAGGGGGGGTGCAGTCGTCGCTAAAAAATTGGGAAATTAGTCAAATGGTAATTTATTTTTACAAAGAATAACTTTCGTTAAAGATTAATATAAAAATGATTTAAAAAATGCTCAAAATGTCGTCTGCGTATTTAACAATTTTAGAAATCCAAGCTTGCATGTTGTTTTGAATAGAACCTGAGGGATATCATTCCAATCTCTTGTCAACACATTTTCAAATCATCAATAGAGCTTATATCACTTTGACATTTCTTAATTTCTGCTAATAAAAACATCCAAACACAATGTAATTCATGACATTGAAGCGTGAACATTTTTGGAGGACAAACTTCCGGTGCGATGATACCAAGAATAGATTGCTTAAGAAATCTTGGTGCCATGTTTTCTCATCCATTATACAGGATGCCCAAAAAGTCACTGAAAGGTTTTGAACTTAAATAGATTCTGTATTTTTGATATCTTTGTGTAATTTTAACACAATCTAAGACACTGGGAAATCTTTTTTAAATGTTGCAAAATTCAAACAATCTTTATTCATGAAAAATAATGTCTTTTAAATGTTACCCATTTTCAGCTTTGCATATTTGTGCTCTTTCCAAAACATTATTCATGACAAATTGCAGAATCTCTGGATTGCGATTTAACTCCCTTATTTCATTCCTGATGTTTTCCGTCAATTCTTGCAAGGTGTGGAGGTTTGTTAACACAGACTCTTTTTTTAATATATCCCAACAAGAAAAAGTCGGGGCTAGTCATGTCTGGGGAATGTCGAGTCACACAAAAAGCTCGAAATAAGGGTTTGGGGGCAGTTTCGTGCAATTTTCGAAAAAGTTACCTGCCCATGTCAACGGAATTTAGCTCTGTCTGTATACAGTCCTCGTAACATCTTTCGGCATACAAACAGAACTTGTGGCACAATAAATAATGCGTCTGCCTACGGATCAGAAGATTCCAGGTTCGAATCCTGTCAAGTCTGTAATAATTTTTATCATAATTTTATCCAACATTTACTCATTATCTTTACCCTTAGTTAGAGTGTTTTTGTTTTTTTCAGTGATTTTGTTTTGTGCATATGGGAATTTCCTATACCCCGAGTTCACAGGGTAAGCTTTGATGGTAAGACGATGTTGAGTGTACTTGATTTTGTGTACTTGATCTATGTCGTGCAGACATGTTTGAGTTCATACTGATAAAACCGACCAATGCAGATTCTGTCACTCAGCTGTTGAAAGCCCAAGCCACCTAATGTCTGGATACAAGATCCTTCTAGCCGATGGTCATTACACTGCTTGCCACAACAAAGTATCTAGATACTTACACTGGAAGATCTGTGGAGAGATGCAACTAGATAGGTCATCGAACATCTGGGAACATGAACCACCACCGATAACATCAAATGGAAAAGTGACAGTGTTCTACGACAAAGACATACAGGCAGGCAGATATATAAAAGGCAAGGTCATCAAGCCAGATATAGTAATATGGAACAAGCCCGAAAGGACTGCACTCATTATCGACCTCACAGTTCCAAACGACTTTGGCCTAAATAGAGCAGAACGGGAAAAGATAACAAAATATCAGGACCTAAAAAATGATCTAAAAACAACATGGTCTCTGAAAGAAATAAACATACCAGTTGTGACAGGAGCAACTGGCCTAATAAAAAAGAACCTTCAAAAATACTTAGAAGCAATCCCTGGAAAACCAAGCTGTAAGGAAATACAGATAGCAGCCATAAAGGGAACAGTGTCTATTCTTAAAAGAGCCCTTGGATATAAATTTAAACTGTAGCAGAATCAAGTGTTAGTCCCAGGAAGGAGCCCCTTGATCTCTTCAAACTAACAAAAGTAAAATTAAAAAAAGCTCCAAACACAATGTAATCCATGATATTTAAGTCTGGTCTTTTTAAGGGGCAATCCTGTGGTACAAGGAAACTGAATTCCTTAAATTCCCCGCCTTTCTAACGATCACCCTATATAATATTCTGAAATCAAAAGGCATGAATCCACTTCACCCTGCATATTTTTTAAATTATAATATTCTGTTAGTACCAAACCATTCTTCAACAAGCACCTTACAGAAGCTGTAAAAATATCAGTAAAGGGTAAAGAATCGTTGCCATTTTACCATTAATGATAATTTTTTTTCTATATTTCAGATCTTTCACAGATAATATTTTGGCAATAATGGATAGTTATAGCATTGAACAATGTACGCAAGTTGTGAAGTTGTTTTACCAAAATCAGGAGTCAATTGTTTCAACTCAAAGAGCTTATCGACGGCATTTCCATGTAAGAGATAACCCAAGTCACAACACAATTCGAAACATTTGTGTAAAAGTATATGTTAACAAACCCTAAATCCTGCAAGAATTGAAGGGAACCATCAGTAACGAAATAAGGAAGTTAAATCGGAATCCAGAGATTCTGCAATTCGTCATGAATAATGTTTTGGAAAAAGCACAAATATGCAAAGCTAAAAAATGGGCAACATTTAAAAGACATTATTTTTGATAAATAAAAATTGTTTGAATTTTGCATTGTTTTACTGAATTTTGCATTGTTTTAGTCAGATTGTTTTAAAAATACGGAATCTATTTAAGTTCAAAATGCTTCAGTGACTTTTTGGACACGCAGTGTAACTTGTTAGTAAAAACAGAAAGCTGTTACACAATTTGTAACCCTTGGCATTACATAAGAAGAAAGGCTGTGTGCCTTTGAGTGGCATAGAAATTTATTTTGAACGATGAACTTTATTTTAACATTATTCAATTTTTCGGGGTTTTTTTTTCTTTTAAATCTTTGATTGATTTGTTTATTGATTTTTGATTCTGCGAATGGTTTAAGCTTAAAAGATTTAATTCGAGTACAAAAATTAAAGATAAAAAAACCCATTTAATGAAAATGAAAGAAAAAAAAATTGACAGATTTGTTAAAGCAGGAAATGGAAAGGAACGTTTTTAGGAATTCCATGGTCGAGAAGTTAAAGAAAGAGAAACAAAAGAAAGAAAGCGAAGGAAAAAGAAAGACGAGAAAAAGAAAAGGGGGAAAAAAAAGAAACTAAGGGATTAAAAATAAAAAGAGAAAAAAAGAGAAAAGAAATGCATTCTTAAAATGTATCTCGGTATATTAAGCGAGAAAAGGCGTGGTAGAACAGACGGACAGACAGAGCCTTTATAAAGATGGATGGACCTCAAAATGTATGACTTACAACTTAAGCATGACAGACGAACTAACATACTATTCGAATAGAATTGTGACGAGCTCGACGAAAACGATACATCAAAGTAATCGTGACAAACTGACCGATTTTCCTGAGGACGAACAGCACCTCTTATAAAAATGCTTGGACATGCCAGAAGAAAAAACGTAAGTAAATAACCTGAAACCACTGTCAATACTTTTCCCCACATTTTATCTGTGCCTAAACCGAAACGTAGATTCCATGAACAAAGTTTCTTTCTTAGAACTGCATGCCTGTGGAACTGTCTTCCGTTAGTCTGTTTTCCAGCTGACTACTATTTGTCTTCACGTCCAATGTAAACAAATTCTTGATGAACCGTCCCATTAAGTAATCCAATTTACCAAATTTCTATTACTAACGATTACTAAGAAATTATCCCATTGACTACTGTACACTCAATAACCCTTATTCTCAAGCGGCCTCCGGGCCTTAATAACTGGTGAACCCTTTGCAAAAAAAATCATAATAAATTGTGACAGACCAACGAAAATACTGTTGAAAATGAAGTATGACAGACTGATGAAAATGTTATTTCAAACATAAGTATGACAGTCATGTAAGGAAATGACTTTTCCAAGTTAGGATAATGGACCAAGCAATGGCTCTACCGATGGATACAGGCTCCTATTTGAGTGCTTGGGCACAAAAAAAAAAAAAAAAAAAAAAGGTGAAGGAAGAAGAGAAAAGATGAAGAAAAGGAAAAGAAAAAATAATAGAAACAAAGGAACAAAAAAAAAAAAGAAAGAGAAAACATCAAAGATTAAACATCAAAGACAATACTAATCTTAGACGGAAGAAGTTATTTTTTTTAAATCCGGCCATAAAAAGTAAACAAATTGCGAAGACGCTGACTAAAATTCAATTCTCCCCCCCCCCCCCCGAAAACTAAAAACAAATCTACGTAAATGCCTCCACAAACCTCTGTTTCTCATTGGACACGTTTTGCTGTCTGAAAGTACCCGTCTAGATCATTGTGCATGGCTTCATTCGAATGACTCTCCATCAAGCCATCGGAATCATAATATTAAAGGAAGTTGCCTTACGACGAAAAGAGAAATCTGTAATCTTGGACAGAAGAAGAAAACAAATCCATATCTGTTGTTTTTTAGTATTATTATTTTATTTAATGAAAATAAAATTATAGGATTAACATCTCATGAAATCCTATTTCAATCAATAACGTGAAGACAAGCAAATAAGACGAGCCTAAAAATGATCACATTTTGTACAGACAGTGGTTCATAAAATAGAAAGACAACATTATAAAAATAACAAGATATGTGACTTGCCTACAATTACGTCCACCGACTACAATTCTTTACTTGTGGTGTCCGTAGTCTATTATATAAAGGGAACACCGTCCCTCTTTTGTTTCATTTTACTTCACGTGAATTCCGCAGAAATTAAGCGGCGCTTTTCCTAGGGCTAATACTTGATTTCTATATAATACAGAGTAATCCACTTAAAGGTAGCCCGATCTATTTAATTTTTTTTCCTAATGGCCAACTGAAACAGGAATAAACCTAGAAACCCCATCCTCCAACGTAGACCCCTGCTATCAGGTCTCCTTCTCCAACATCAGGGGCCTACGTTCCAACCTTCCAGAGGTTGAAACACATTTACAGGAGACGAAACCGGATATATTCTTTCTAAGTGAAACTGGCATAGGGCCAACCACTTTTCTAGACGAATTTATAATTAAAGGATACTCTAACTTAACATCTAAATCTGACCCCCAAGATTGCCATGGGCATGGAATATGTGCCTAAATCAAAGATGGCTTTCCATGTGGTAGGGATATCTCCAGAGAAGACCCTAATTTACCTTATATGTGCTTCCGGGTTGCATTAGTTTACACCACTGCATTTATATATTGCCATCTATCGCCCCCACACACAGTGTGGTTACTATCTTTAAGAGCATATCTTAGAAGATTGACCACATCCTGTCTGCTCATCCTTCGGCTAACATTCACATTTGCGGTGACTTCAATGTCCATAATGTGGAATGGCTGACCCACTCAAATAAAACCGATGACGAGAGGGGAGGTTTTGTCATGATTTTGCCATTACCTATGACCTCATTCAGATTGTAATTGTCTGTATTTTTAAGATGAGGTGTTTTCATTGATTGAGATTGTCGTACTGACTTCCTCATCTTGGTTGTTATCGTCACAACGTTTCGGCCGTTTTACCCTCCGGCCTTCATCAGGTGTTTTGTATCGAACTGGGGAACCGGTTGTTAGGAGTCTCGAACCCAACCCTTTATTATTATTATGGGGCTAGGCTCTGGGACATAGGCTCTGGGACATAGTTGCTGATTCTCTGTTTTGAATGTTACTTTTTACTGTCTTCGTTCAGGATTGAACTCAGCACCTTTGGGTAACTGTAAACTTTGATACAACGTCTAGGACCACTCGGCCATTTGTCACTAGGATATATGGCAGAGTGTAGGCATTTAAGTACTCTCCTGTAGCTGTATGCGTGTTGATATGTCAATCTACAATTTTAAAATTCCAAAACAAACACACCGTGTATATTTTCTTGATCAGCATTGCCTCGGATGTATAAATATCTAAAATTTAGAATAAAAAAGATTAATTAATTGGGATAGAAATGGCAAATAATTTGTTGTAGGGTGGTTAAATTTCTTCATATTTTCAGCTGGGTAGGCGTACATTTCTGTCCCTTCCACTCACATTAAAACTAATAAATATGTTAATATAGTGAGCTCCACAGATTTTTTTTCTATTCACCTTAATAAACCCACGGAATGGGTACAAACGTATAAATACACTTTTGGTGACTTGCCTATAGATTTTAATTTTACTGCTAGTTTGAAATAAATAAATATTTACCACTCTATCGTTATTACGGTAATTTAGTTTTAAACAAAAACAAACATTAGGAAGAATATTAAAAGAATCGTTTTTGGCATTGGGAAATAGATACAATTTTTTCCGATTTCGATACACTTATAAGTTCCAATTTTTTCAATTTTCGATTAATTGTCCCATTACTTTAATATATATATATATATATATATATATATATATATATATATATATATATTAGAGATTTAGAAGGCTATCACAATGCAAAGAATGAGATATCGTCGATGTTGAGAGAAGACGAAAACAAGTGGCAATTTACAAATCAATAAGTACATACATATGACCATTATATTTCGGGAAAAATTCCCCTTCAAATGGTAGATGTCGACATGCTTTGAATCGATCTGTCACATCCACCTTTTGGAAAGGGGATTTTTTTGCCCGAAATATAATGGATATTGTCACAGACATAACAAGTAAGACATACTTAATACACTTGAATAAATATATGTATTGACATATATGTACTTACCTATTCCACACAATGCTACATATTAATTTTATATATATATATGACTTTGACAATCTGTCTGATGAAAGAACTATCGCTATCAAATAAGTATGTAGACAAAAAATTGACAAAAGAGTAAGTTCATATCTAGAGAATTTAAACCTGTGGAACAAATTCCATTTGGTCTTTAATCGGTAAAAGTAGCTGCTAAAAAATCAATTTAAAAAGATTGGAACTTGGTAGACGTAAATCGACTTAAAGTGCTATTATGTGGTTTATACATATAAAAGCGTATTTTACGACTGGGTATGCTGGTATATATATATATATATATATATATATATATATATATATATATCCGCACTGATGAGCTGTGAAATAGCGAAACAGTACTGTATGTGGATGACATATATATATATATATATATATATATATATATATATATGTTTGCGTGTACGTTATTTATCTGTGTACATTTAATTTGATTAGTCATATAATATATATATATATATATTATATGACATATATATATATATATATATATATATTATATGACTAATCAAATTAAATGTACACAGATAAATAACGTACACGCAAACATGCAATACTAACACAGTAAAGATATTTTTTGTGATTCAAATTTTTATTAAATTTACTGTGCTTCAAGTTTCTCCAGAAAATCAACGTCTTGCTTTACGTTTGAGACGTTTCAACAACAACAACAACAACAAAAAAAAAAAGAAAGTGTTTGAGTCACGAATTAAAAAAAAAATGTTGTGTCTTGTGTGTTGACTTTTATCTAATTTGCTAATATTTAATTTGCTTGATATAAAATGCGTCCCTTGAACCCAACAAGTGGAAATTTATTAGATTTCCCCAGCCCAACATCAACCGATTTGGAATGAAAACGTAAAGAACTAAGAATCGGTTAAACGATCTGATTTGTGAGGGAGGAGCTATTCGACCATTAAGCAGACATCTTGAAATCTAAGGAATTTAAAAAAATCTTTTTATATATTCACATGTTTGAAGAGTATTTAATTGCTTTTTGACATATTTCTTAGGTGGCGTTTGATTGTTATCGGCATTATATGGTCACAATGCTAACACAATAATAAACTAATATAATAAGATAAAATTAAAAATCAATAACCATAATGCACCATGCATTAAGCCGAAGCAAAACTAAAATATTTAGGAATGTCTACATGCACATTTGGCACAACGGATAAAAGTGATAAACTACAATCAGTTCAAAATTACTACCTTTGAACGTTGATGGCTTGTGGTTAGAAGCAAGAAAGACAAGGAGATAGAGAGAGATAATGGGATTGATAGTGAAGTATAATGGGGGGTTCACCTCAAATACACAAACGGAATGTTCAAGAAAGATTATCGCTACAGTCCTCTCTCTCTGCTCTCGTTGCCTTCTCTCCTGCCTGATCGGGAACAATCTCCCAGCACCGAGAAATGAACATCGTTTTATAGTTTCCATCTTCACGCACACACGAGATTACGCGAGAACGGACGAAATAAAAATGCTGGCCGCCACAGTGGATGAGAGACTACGAAATGTGATCTTGAGATCAGGGAGGCATGTGGTTAGAAGCAAGAATGACAAGTCTTACCGTGGGTGCTCAGCGAGTGAGTTCAGGCGACGAAAAGGAATAACAAACATGGATAAATCCTATTTTAGTCACCTAATTTACTGACCGTGAGAATAGAAGTTATTTGGAAATTACTGCTACCTTAAAGAGCACCAGAAGTAACTGGTAAAACCTTTCTAATTAAATGATTTCCTCATTACAGGCGATGATAATCTATAATATAAATCTCACCTGTCTGTTTAAATGTGTGTATGTATGTTTGCCTAAAACTTTCGACATAGGCGACGGATTTTCACGAGATCGGTATCATTTTGAAGCTCGACCCTTGAGAGGACAAATATCGAAAAATTGGCTAAAAACATTAACGCCTTCAACCTCAACTAGGCACTTTTCTATAAGGAGGGGTCGTTCATTTTTTCGCCGATATTTTCGGAAATCATCCCGAATTTTCAATTGACTAGCCTTAATTTAAACCTTCACCACTTCCGGTTTGGCGATGGAGGCAACGGCAAAGACGTCAGTTTTTTTAACGTTATTTTCCTCCTTCGCGGTACGGGTTCGAGTCTGCCTGCCTACTATCACTTTTTTTTTTTTGCTGAACACAAACCTCCAAACATCCGGGCAACGCCGGGCACCAAGGCTAGTTAAATTATTTTAGAAAACATTTATAAAGCTAATTTCGGTGGCAAAGATTTTTTTTTGAATAAATGAAAAATAAAGCATATATTTCAGTCGATTCCAGACCATCCTCAGTGAATTATAAATATATTTTTCCTTTTGCTTATTGACGATCGCTAACGGCAAATGCCGACGACAGTTCTCTTATTGTAAATAGAGATTGTGTAACGTTGCTAATATTTTTTAAATGGACCAAACGTTGTATTTAGAGACTCGCAAAGAAAATAAAACCTTGACACGACCTTTTTAGGTGAAAGAAAAAGTTATTTATTTCGTTCAGTTTCATACGCAAGTCGCCGACACGTATTTACAATACGACCCAATATATTCACTCTCTCTCTTTTTCATGTCAGCAGTCTTTTATTTGTAACCAGCTGCGTACCTGGCGTTGCCCGGGTGTGGAGAGGTGGTGTAGAAGGAGTCCTACCAGAAAATAATAGACGCTGCCTGGGTGGAGAAGTGTGAAAAAAGATTTGAGTGAACGGTAAAATAATTCAGTTTTTGTTTTAAAAGGAAAAATATCCCATTACGTAAGCCTCGAAATAAAAAAAGGAGTATTCAGGCAGGCTCGAACCTGTAACGTGAAGGAGGAAAAGAAGGTGAAAAAAGCAAACCGCTTAACCCCCGCAGCCACCGTAACATGCGACTTCACTGCCATTCAAATTAAGGTTAGTCATTGTAAGCGCGTATGATGACTTTGCAAAAATGTCGGCGAAGAAGTGACCCCTCCTTGTACAAAACTGCTCAGTTGAGGGCGAAGGAATGAATATTTTTGGCCAATTTTTCGATATTTTCTGTCCAAGAAATCGAGCTTCAAAACGATACTGATCTGGTCAAGATCTGTCGCGTGTATCGTAAGTTTTTGCGAGACATAGAAATACACACACTAACACACACACACATTTTGCCGTATATATATATATATATATATATATATATATATATATATATATAGAGAGAGAGAGAGAGAGAGAGAGAGACCAACGGTAGTGCCTGGCGTTGCCCGGGTGTTTGGAGGTGTGTGCGTAAGGGGGGGGGTAAACTAAAAAATAAGCGAAGTAATATCTCTGTGTAAATATTATGAAAAATGTTAAACTTCTGTAAAAAATCGGAAAAAAAAAAAAAAAAAAAAAAAAAAAACAACGAACGAACGTAAAAAAAGAAAAAAAAACTGAGCGCGTTGGGAAAAACACCCCCCCCCCTAAAAAAAAAAACAGCGAAAAGCAGAAAAAATGGCATAAATAACCCTGTTTCAATATCGAAAAAAAATTTATCTGATACCTCGGATCGAACCTGCAATCTTAAGATAACAACGCTGATGACCGCGTGTTTGGAGGCGTGTGTGTAGGGGGGGGTAAACTAAAGAATAAGCGAAGTAATAACCCTGTTTTTATATTATAAAATTAAAAAAAAACGTTGCCCGGGCGTTTGGAGGTGTAAAAGAAAAAAAAAGTTTTGGTAGGGAGGTAGGCTCGACCTCGAAGCCTCGAGGCTAAAGATGAAAAAAAAAAAAATCCGACACATTACCTCGACGCCAAAGAGACAGAGAAGTGAAAAGTTACGAAATTAAACGTTAAAAAACAGCAGGTGGTTAAACTAACGTCAACGGTTTCTAGGTCAAACATGACGTCATCGTCGTAGTAATAGTAGCAGAGGAAAATAAAGGGACGATTTTTTGGCTACCCCTCCCTACAGATAAGGGTCCAGTTGAGGGTGAAGGAATGCATGTTTTAGCTAATTTTTCGATATTTGTCATCCGAAGGTGCAAGCTTCAAAATAATACCTATCTGGTGAAAATCCGTGGCCTTTGTGAAAAGTTTTTGCGAGACAAACACACACACATTTTTGATTATATATATATATATATATATATATATATATATATATATATATATATATATATATATATATAGAGAGAGAGAGAGAGAGAGAGAGAGAGACATATTATAATCAACTATTGCGTTGCAGCAATTCTTTATAGGACCCGGAGGTTGGTCAGCCGGCGTTCGAAGGGGTAGGTGGGAGAAAAGGATACTCGCGCCTTTGTCAAGCGTACTTTCTAAATCGCCACACATCTGTTTTCCTTATTTTTTCGTTTAATCTTAATGGATACATGTATTCTCTGTCCTGACCTCACGCTAACGTCACTGCTTCAATGCTGGCGCCACATTAACTCGGCACGTGAGCCGTCAATAAGCGTACGTGCCCTTGCTTGGTGATTTAAGTGACAGAGCCAATGACTATGTTACAACTGCATTAATGTATACTCAAAGTCTAGATTCACACTAGCACATGATTTCTTAATGGATTTCTATTTCTACATTTGAAAGACATTAGAGAGCTGAAAACATTAGAAAACGTTTATATAGCCAATTTCCGCACCAAAAAGAGAATTCGTGGTCGTCTGTCGTCGGCATTTGCCGTTAACGACTGACATTGAGAAAACGGAAAATAAAAAGATGCCACTTTTTCAATCAGAATAATCGAATATTGACTGAAATATTTGATTTATTAAAAATAAATAACATTTTGGAACCGAAGTTGGCTCCATGTTTTCTAATGTTTTCAACTCTCTGGTGTATTTAAAATGTAGAAATATTTTGATCCGTTAAAAATTACTTATAATTTCTACCTAGTCATGGCTGACAGGAAGAGAAAAATCTATCCTCATAGATTAGTTAAAGGGTTCAGTACAACATAAGAGATTCCTGAATGAGAGATGCAGATTGAGAAATCTCACTAAATGCAACTAAAGAGAGTCTGAGATTACATTGACCAAACCTTTGTGAGAATAACATTCAAAATCTAATATATAAACGGCTGTCTGTCTGTCTGTCTCCATATTTTCAAACTCTAGCTCCTCCGAAACAAAAAGTCGACGCGCGGCAATCCATCCGTCCATCCAGCGCAGCCGTAGCCGAGATTGAACTCACTACACGAATTTGTAGTGCAATTCAAATCTTGTCGGTAGTTGAATAATTGATGCTTCGCTAGGACTATCAAGGGTATTTTTTATTGTGACGCCATCACTAGACGGGGTGCCTACAACGGTTTAAGAGAGTCCCATCTACCCTCAAGAGAAGGATAGACCGCGCTAGTTTATCAACCTGGTATTTTACCTCGCGGTACATACAGCGCCTCGCCTTCCAAATGGTCACCCATCTGGTTCTGGACAGGCTCTACGTTGCTTAACTTCGATGATCTGGCGAGAACCGGTGTTTCAACATGATAATACGGCACTGGGGTCCTTAAATAATTGGATTTTTTATGGGTTAAAATTGTTTTTAAGGTGAAAAATGGGTAAAAATAAAAAAACATGTTAAACATTTTGTACATTCATCTTAGTTTTTTTTTTTATTCAATTTTCACTCCAAACAAGGTACAGTGCCACTTTGAAGCAGGGGGCTACTATCAGGGACTTAATCTGCAGGGGCATTATGAAGGGAGATGAGTAGAAAGATGTTTGTTCACATTACACTTGAACTTCTGCATATCAGTACAGTTGGGAAGGCAGAATCCCGGAAGGGAGTTCCAAAGACCTGCAGTTCTGGGGAAGAAACTATTGGAGTAAAATGCTTTCTTGCACCTAGGGATCTCTACTGTAAAGGGATGAGACTTACTAACTTGTCGGGTTTGTCGAGGGTAGTTACGTCGAGGAGGTACAAGTGTTTGCAGTTCGTCAGAGCATTCACCATTAAAGTATTTGTAGAACAGTCAGAGGGATGCAACATCTCGTCGATGGGACAGAGGTTGAAGCCTAGACGACAGTTCAGAACCTATCAGGTTGGCGACTCTCTTTTGAACCCTGTCCAGGAGCGAGAGACAAGCAGCAGATGCACCAGCCCAGATGTGACAACAGTACTCCATACATGGGCGAATGGTGGCCTTATAGAGGTACAGGTTACTTCCAGGCGTAAGTAGCGTTCTAGCACGGTATAGGGAGCCAACCTTCCTTGCAGCAGCCTTGGCAATGCTCTCAATATATCTATTCCAGCTCATATTGTCTGTAAATGTTAGGCCGAGGAGTTTAAAAGAAGTACTTTCAGGCAATGTGTTCTTGGCCATTGCTATTGGTGGTAGGGAAGGTTTCTTGTAGTTATTGAAGGAAACAAGCTTAGTTTTAGTAGCATTGAATGTGACCATCCATATTTTTAAGTTTTAATCAGTTTATATGCGGGTCATGTTGGTACAGTGGTAACGTCACCAGCTTTGATTGCTACAGTTTCGGTTTCGATTCTAGCTGATAGCACCTATATACTATTTTTCTTTACTTTTGAAATCACAACACTAAAATGATATATACGAAATCTGGACAAATTAAAATATCATATTTAAGCGTATTTTACGCCCGGGCAAATTCGGGCGCCCGCCCCCACCGCCGCCAGTATATAAATAAACAAATAGTATATAAACATTTATATGTAGATTATGTTATTTTATGTCATATTTTATCGATAAGAAACAGACAATCGAAGTGGAGAAGAGATGGGAAAATATTTACTAATACCTCAAATAATAAATACTAATTTACTAATACCTCAAATAATGCAAGAGAGATAATTCATACTGCAAGCTCAACAGAATTATCTCACTTATAATATTTTAGCTATTATTTAAAATTATCGCCATTGTAGCAATCTTCTAAATTAGAATAATTTTCTTTGCAAATAAACTGAAGCCAAAGACATTTTGGTATAAAAAAGAATATGCTGCAAGAAAAAAAAATAGACAAAGTGGCGAGGCAGAATAAAATATCGATGATTTTTTTTTTTTTAGATTAATTTTCATTATTCATATTATTTGGATTCTATTCTGCTACTGTTCTCATCTTGAGTGTTACTCTCACAACGTTTCGATCGATGTAAACTCCGACCTTTTTCAAGTATATCTTGTCGAATCTGCACGAAATTTCAAACGGAACCTTTATTTAATCTACGGCGGTCGCATATTCTCTTTCGGACAGCCATGACTGGGTAAAAGTCTTAAGTAATTCACAATTATATGTTTACTGTCGCCCGCACTGAGGATTGAACCTTCAACGTCCAAAAGACTGCAGCGGACAGAATTGTGAACGCAAGAACCCGTGGCGTAGTGGATAAAGTACTTGATGAAATTCAGTTGTAAATGTTACACTCTGCTGTGTTTAAGATGTAATGCTATTGAGGTCTAAATTCTAAAATCCGACATGTTATATGTTAAAGAAATATTGAAACTTACCAAAAGAAAAGGGACATATAATTCGGTTAATTATCCGCGAATGGCAAACGGAACATTTACTATCAAGAAACGATAACTCAATCACGATTCAAAGACGTGTTTCTTTTTTCAATATTGTGTTTCTTTCTTTTCGAATTTGTTTTCGACCAAAAGTCTTTGATTTGAACAAAATATACAAGAAATCTTTGATTTAAACAAAATATACATTTTGTCTACAAGTAGTTCGATAAACAGAAGCCAAAAACAGAAACCAAATACGAAAATAAAAAAAAATGTGGCGGGAGAAGAATACAAATAAAGAAAAAAATATATACAATGATAAAACAAAACGAAAGCTACTAAAACTACTGAAATTTTTTTAAAATTCTTTTACTTGTTTTTTTTATCATAGACTTTCTTCTCTTTATACATTTGCTAATGTCTCTTTATAGTCAACTTAGTCTCAGTTCATCCATTTAATGACACGTCAATTTGGTAATTTTTAAAGAATTACAGACCGAAAAGCAGGTGTCTACTTCCTGATCACCAAAATACGTGCCAAAAAAAATTAAGACATTAAAAAAACAAAAACAAACAAACAAAAAAAAAAACGACAGGAAATGGTCGTTTAAGAGAATGGACACAGTGATCAAAGCGGCCATATATCCTATAATCATATTGAAAACACTGGTTCTCATTATATCACCAAAGGTAAGCAACTTTGCGTCTGGTCAGTATCAGATGAGTAACGATTCAAGAATACCAGCCACTGTATGTAGGAGGACGTCAACACCCTCTTGCAAGATAAGACGCAAGAAAATTGTCATTAGACATTAAAATGTTGTAATGTTTTAATTTCTTAAAATTCTTAATATGTGAACTTTTTTTAATTACATTTTCACCCCAAACAAGGCACATTGCCACTTTGGTGTAGGGGGCTACTATCAGGGGCAAAAACTACTGGGGTGCTATGTTGGGATTTGGGCAGCAAGATGTCGGTTCACGTTACACTTGAACTTCTGCATGTCATTATAGTTGGGGAAGCAGGGACCTGGAATGGAATTCCAAAGTCTAGCGGTTCTGGGGAAGAAACTACTGGAGTAGAAAGATCTTTTACATCTAGGGATCTCTACTGGGGAGTTGGATTTACTCCACATTAAAAACTGAGCCAAATAAATATGAACACTCAAGGCCATTTTGGGGGGCATTTCGAAACTTGCACAACCACGACCACGACGACCACCATCACCACCACTACCGCCAACAACAACAATACGACGACCACTACCACCACCAACAACAACAACAACAACAATACGACGACCACCACCAACAACAACAATACGAAGACGACCACTACCACCAACAACAATACAACAATGATCACCAACAACAACAATGCGACGACCACTAACACCACCAACAACAACACAAAACCTACCACTACCATCACCACCAACAACAATACGACAACGGCCACTACCACCACCAATAACAATACGACGACCACCACTACCACGACCAACAACAACAATACGACAACAACCACCACCAACAACAACAATACGATGATGACCACTACCATCACCACCAACAACAATAATACGACGACCACCACTACCACCAACAACAACAATACGACGATGACTACCATCACCATCATCAACAACAACAACAATACAACGACCACCACCACTATCACCACCAACAACAAGAATACGATGACAACCACTATCACCACCAACAATACGACGATGACCACTAACACCATCAACAACAATAATACGACGACCACCACTACCACCAACAACAACAATACGACGATGACTACCACCACCATCATCAACAACAATACAACGACGACGACCACTACCACCACCACCAACAACAACATCGAAACCATCATCACCAACAACCGATCACCGGGCGTAACTTTGGTGGTCTACGTGATCTTTTGTCCGCGGGAATATTCAACTATTCACCTTTTACTGTGTAAACGATTTCCTCATTTTCAATTAACGCAACTAAAAAAAATAACTCACGACGAAGCACTCAGAGAACCAGAGGAGATCTCGAGGCAGGGTTTTGGGATGTGTTGGGGTGGATGCTCAATGAATCTGCAGCAGAGTATCTAATTGGGAAGTGGGGGAGGGACAAATTAAAACACTTCACGAACTTTGCGAGACGTGGAGCGGAGGTATACAGCGAAGGGAAAGTGCGTGGTTACGGTGCAGGTAGGTTTAAGATTGACGGAACTCGTCTTAATTTCCCCGTTTAATTGATACAGAAAATTAATAACTTCCTTAACATTTCCGCTTATATTTTATCGATTTGAGGAAAATAAATAAATAAATAAATAAAACAAGATAAAAAGTTTCGTTTTTCAATTAAATGTTTTTTTTATAATAATTTCCAATTTCTGACATTCACGCAATAACTTTAACTACAACTCGAGATGTTGAATAACCTGGTGAACTGTTTCTTTTTTACGGCATATCACTCTTTTTTATGTAATTTAATATCGAAGCATGATATACAGGTGACTCACTAAAATTTATCTAATCTTTCTCTTATCGACCAACTGACACCACAAGACAAAATGCAATTCTTTTTCCAACAAGATGGCGCTACATGCCACACATCTCACAGATCATTGACACGAGTTCATGACATGTTTATGGAAGCGACAACAATAAGCAAAGAGTTTTCCACTCTCCCCCGGACTTGTCATGACGTGATTTTTTTTTTGGGGGGGGGAGCTTAAAAACAAAAAGGTGTATGCAAATAATCCTCACAATCTAGACCAACTAAAGGAGAACATTATAAACGCTATAAGAAGAATCACCAGAGAAAATCTACAGGCAGTATTTGCAAACGTTGTTAAACGTGCCCGGAAATGCATAGACGCCTGTGGTGTTGTCTTCCGTTTTCCAGCTTTCCAGCTGACTACAATATGGCTGTCTTCAAGTCCTATGTAAACAAGTTCTTGATGCGCCGTTCCACTTAAGTTAACAAATTTACCGAATTTCCATTACTAACGATTACTATATTGCTCAATTGACTACTGTACACTCTTTAACCCTTATCCTCGAGTGGCCTCTGGCCTTGATAAGTGGTTTTGCCTATGTAAAAAAAAATGTCAACGGGGAGCACTTCCAGCTTCTTTTATAACACTACAAGTAATTTAAACAATAAAAGAATGTTCTCATCTCTACATTTTTTCTGGGTTCTTTTAAGTGGGTCACCCTGTATATCTTTTTACTAATCAGTAACTACATATCCAGGCTACAAGCAACTTGAGGTCAAAGTTTAAGAAGATGGATTGAGTGACAGTTAAATGATGAATGACGATGCATATTATGAGAAGATTGAAAATAATGAAGACAGTGAATAAAGTTCATAAAGACAAAGGACAGCTTTAATTACAAAAAAAAAGCGATGTAGTTTAAACTTGAAGCCACGCAAAGAAATATATATTTATAAAAAAAAAACTAATAAAAAACTTGAGAGGATTATTTTAAAAGCAGTGGAGAGAAATTGGAAATCATAACATCCCTTTGATGTACGGTGAGCCATAATGAATGAGATTCGTCTAAAAGTTATAAAAGAAATTCGACTTTGGAATTTTGTCAAAAACTGGAAAAAAAGCTTCTAGTATTAGCAGTATGAAAAATTAGACAATTAGTTTAACGAGCGAGATCAGAGATGCGCCACTGTACAACTCATGTTCTTTACCGATCCAAGTTATGTCAACAGGACCATTGCTAGCACTCTCAAAATTAATCGCTGGATTGTCACGAAACCAAAGTTTCCAATCACGGTTATGGTCTTTGGTGTGGTTTCAAGTGAAAGCCACATCATGCCAACTCACACCTTCGAAGTCTGCTTGAAAGTCAACATCAAAGTGTACCTGGATGTGCTGAAGAGTGTGGTGATTCACTGGTGCTGCTGATAGACCGCAGGTGTGGCAGCAAGACTCGGCACCGACCCACAAGTCCAAAGAGACACAGACTTGGCTTCAGAAGGAGTGCTATGACTTTGTACTCTTCTCTCACTGGTCCTCTTTTCCTCTGACTCGAACCCACTGAACTACTTCGTTTGATCATACGTCGAGAACATCACCAACATGACCTCCCACAACACGAAAGCCAATCTGTTTGCCACCATCCACCGCGTATTCGACGAGCTCCTGCCGGCACTTGTGGAAAAGGCATGCTCCCAATTCCGGACACATATCGAGGCGGTGATTGAGGCTGAAGACGGCTACATTGAATAGATGTCAGCTCTACTACATAATCAAGTTATCTGAATTGATTTTTTTTTTAAATAAAAGTTTTTAAATAAAGCTGTTGTGTTGTTTTCTTTAAGGTGACATATTTATCGTTTCACCCTGTACAATTATTAAACATGTAGGTAGACGTCAGTTTGGCTGCCAATTGTGCACGACTAGTGCATAACTTGTGGACTAACACTGAGAGACACATCCTCTAGGTGTTTATAGCTAGTGGAAAAGTTCATTATTATCCCTGAGGTGGACATAGCAATAATGGAGGTTTGGCATTTGCTTTGTCTGAAGCCGGAACTATATTATTACTATTGTGTAATACGTTACTTGGTTAATGTATTCAAATCAAATAGCAACAAATATATGTTCTGTTGCCATGACATAATCACCCCAGGCATTATCACCTACTTATGGAGAGGTAGTGTAGTATCTGTTCTGTTGTAATGATAATATCCTCTCAGACATTATATCCTCTGTGTAGTATATTTTTGTTCGTCATATATATACTAGCAAAAATGTGCAATCAGACAAAGAGCTTCTAGCGGGAAATCACAGCTTCTCACATTTAAAGGCCTTGTACCAGACCTTCTTTTTGTACTCGCTGCGTGACAAGTATAATGAACAAATGCGTTATGGGGAAACAAGGCAGAGACGGTAATTTTCAGCTTTACTCAGGTTGACAGATGTTTATAAAATCTCAACCATGTCAAAGCAATCAAGGTTGACAGGTGCAAATGTTACACCTACTTGGCTGATATCAGGATTTGGAAAACAATGATAACAGATTCTACTGTGCTTTGCCTTTGTGGATTACGAAATGGATTTCGACTTTACAGAGTTTGATCCACTGTTCACTGCCCTTGAGAACCAAGGAGTTGACTACATATGTTGCATAGGGGTCCATATTGGGATCATATATCGGGAAATGACGGGGACACAAAACGGGTACATGTAATACAGAGGTAACAATGAGGGAGACAAGGCATTTATAACAGAGTTAGATTATGATGATTAAAATTCATTATTGAATGAATGTGTATTACTGTTCTTTTACATCGGACTGGTGAAAATCATTAATTATGATGGCGGAGGGGGACGCATTATTTGGAAAGGGTTATACAAAGTTCATATTAAGATGATTAACACATTTCCTTTAATTGTTGAATGATGACGCGAAGACAAACAGTTACAAAAATCGATGATGTTGTTTATTTCATTTGATTAGTCGAAATTATGATGATGTCAGAAATTCAAATTCGTTACTACATGGTCAAATGTTCTCCCTTCACTTCTAAAACGACCTTCCTCTGATCAGGTCAACTCTTTCCGACTGCCTTTGCTGACTGCTCGAACCTGACTGCCCGACTGTTCGACTCTTCGAATCTGCTAATCCTAGCTCCTAATATTGAGAATTCCCTTTTTGCTATGACGTCAGATGTGTGGTTCTAAAACGTGACCAACTCACGTGGCTAAGCATACGTTTTCAAAACACACTTCTGCAAACAAAGAATTCTCAACTAACCTATTTTTTTTAATTCTGTTTTCATAAAAGAACGAAAATTAAATTCTGTTTACAATACAAACAATACCCAACTATTTCCAAAACAATAGCTAAATTCTAACATTTCAATTTCTGAATCTATTTCTGAACCTTGCTTACAAGGTTCGAGTCTCGGCTTATCTTAATCTCATTTTCCACTTGTCTAATGTTCTTATTACTTACAGGAAAAGGGGACAGCCTTTTCCTGTAACACATACATCACCTTGCTAAAAGACCTGTACAGTCGGGCTACCACTACCTTAAAGCTCCATTGTGACAGCAACAAGGTGACAACATCTCGCCCAAACTCCTCACAGTCTCCAGGATGCGATGATCAGTCGGATTAAGTGGGAGGGTAGGGGAGTCAACATCGATGGCGAACACCTGTCACATCTCACTTTGCTTGATGATATATTACTGATGATATACTCTCCTCGGGAACTAAATGACATTCTAAACGACATCCACTCTAAAAGCAAACCGGTTGGCTTCAACATGCATCTTGGGAAGACCAAGTCGCCAATAATTGTTGATGGTAAAACCATTGAGGAAGTTGAAAGCTACATCTATTTGGGAAAGAAAATGACGAAAGATGGAAATCTCCTCACCGAGATTAAGAGAAGGATAGCACTTGAATGGACAGCTTTTGGGAAAGTGAAGAGTATTATGAGAAGCCGGAAAGCAAATATGTAAATCATAGGAAATATCTCTAATGAATATGTACTATCTGTGATGATCTGCGTTAGTGAAACATGGGCTCTGACGACTCGCCAAAGTGAAATTTTGACAGTAGCACAAACGAAGATGGAAAGGATAATGTTAGCTATCATTATACAAGACAGAAAGACAAACATCTGGATCCGCCAACAAACAAGGGTTATTGACATCAATACTGCCGTCAAAACATCTACACACATGGGAAGGGCACATAGCCAGACAATATCACAGCAGATGGTTCATCAGGACAACAGAATGGACACATTGTGAACATAATTGACCGGAGGGAAGACCGAAGAACGAGATGGAGGGACGACCTGATACAACACATGGGTCCAACATGGCAACAGATAGCTCGAGAGAGTTAGATGACTAAAGTACAGGGTGGGGTTCCTCATTACGTGATAAAACTCTTATTTATTGATTTAATATGTACTTTGTTTCCCCCCCCCCTTTCTCACACTCTTTTTCTCTCTCTCTCTTTTCACCATAAGGGAAAATTTGTTATTCAGTTGAAATTAGGACTCTAATCAGATGCAACGACAGTTGTAAGAGTTGAAATCGGAGATCTGTTGGCAACCGGTCGTATGCCTCAACTCTATACTTCTTAAAATGCTCCTTTCTCAAATGCTGCAATAAACTAATATATATATATTTTTTATAAAAATATGGATTATTTTGATGACTATAATATATACGGGCGTTCAATTCGAGCACAACGGCCTCAACCGTGATAATTAATTCTCAGGAGAGAATTAATGAGGATGAAAATGTTACCATTTAAAAGAAGACCCGTCAAACGTCATATCACACTCTTGATGTAAGTGATCTGCCTATCGTTTTATCGTGTTTATAACCGGGGAGCTGGTTACTCTGTCCAGAACATAACAGCTATTCCAGAATCCCCCCCACGAAAGTGACACTCCAAGTCACTCACCCCTGTAAACGATATTTTTATAGTATAAATAACAGCAATAACAACATTGTGAAAGAACGATCGAAGATGTCACATAAAAAAGTTTCACGTACATGCAGGAAATGACAGAGATAGTAGTTAAGGGAGCTAGAATTTTCTCACTTAATTGACAGAGTAAATTGATTACTTCCGGAAGATTTTCGCTCATATTAAAAACTTTTATATTCAATTAATGCTTTTTTATGATAATTTCGAATTTATGACCTAAGCGCTATTATGTTGTTGTTGTTGATGATAATAATGAGGAGGAGGAGGATAAGAACGCTTCAAGAATAAACATTATTCCATGTAAAAAATTTTCTAATACGAGCAGCATATAATTGGTAAACTATCTCGTTATATAATTTTCAATATTTGTGACTATGTGTTCCCTATGGAAAAGAATTAGAGAATCTATGCCAAAACTTAAAGTGTATTCTTTTGTAAAATTCTACTATAAAGAAAACGGAAATGATCCCGAATTACAAATTGCATACATAAGAGGACATTGCAAAGGCTGCCACAAAGAAGGTGGGTTCTCTCTATCGAGCTAGAAGACTACTCACGCTGGAGAGTATCCTGTACCTTTACAAGGCCACCATTCTCCCATGCATGGAGTATTGTTGCCACATCTGGGCTGATGCATCTACCACTAGTCTCTCCCTCTTGGATAAAGTCCAAAAATGAGTTGTCAATCTAATCGGTCCCACATTATCAACTAAGCTCCAGCCCCTGTCTCATCACCGCACTGTTGCATCACTGTGCCTGTTTTACAAATATTTTAATGGAATGTGTTCTGATGAACTTGTTTCACTTGTACCGCCTCGACGTACATATCCCCGCCAAACCCGCTTAGCAATAAGATCTCACCTCTTCACTGTTGATGTCCCTAAATGCTAGAAAGCTTTCTATTCTAATAGTTTCTTCCCTTGAACAGCTAGAATTTGGAATTCCCTTCCTTCTGCCTGCTTCCCTATCTGTACTGATATGCAGAAGTTTAAATGTAACAAACAAATGTCTTGTTAATCTTTCCTAGACATGGTCCCAAATAGTAGCCCCTTACATCTAAGCGGCGATATGCTTTGTAAGGGGTGAACATGAGAATAAAAAAAAAAAAAATTTTTTAAATTAAAACTTCAATTCTCTACTATCATATAAAAGAAACTGTGGGCGTGCGTGTATGAGACAAAGAGTTCGTTCGTTCCCTATGGACGCAAAATTATTGGGCTAGTTTTTAAAAAAATTCCCACCGAAGGTACTTTATATGCTTAGCATTGTTCTTAGATAGGTTTCCTATCGAAATGTCTTCGATAAGTATAAATAATCCAATGAAAGAAGGAACAGGCGATTTTGATCAAAGTTAACACCTTACACAGCCTAACATCACACGTGCATTTTAGAAGTTTTAGCTTATGTAGTAATGAACTACACAAACCAAAAGGTCTGAAATATAACATGAACACTAGGTTCTTTAATATGACAGGGTCGCGTTCAAAATAAATGTGTCTGTTTGAAGTACAATTTAACTATGATACTTGACTCATTTTTAACTTAAATTCAAGTCATTATCACCGCACAAGCAGTAAGGCCAGATATATAAAATCAACAGTAGGTTATTTGATCTGACAGTGGCGCGTTTAAGACGAAAGTTTCTGTGTAGAGCACAACTGAAGCATGATACTTGACTTTTGCTTTTTTAAACTTTAATTCAAATTTCATAAAATCAACAGTGGATTCTCTACAGTGCAATATATTGTGGACTAAATCACTGCGGGAAGTTATGTAAAGCTTCCTCCCGGCACACTGTTATGGATCTCCAACTAGAGCAGGCAATCAATCGATTTCATTGAAAAATATATGATTTCACAGATCTTAATGACAATAAAAATATAGGAGTATGAAGCATTCGTTGCTCATCATTCAATTCCGGGCAACGTCGGGTCTCCCTGCTAGTATATCCTATTTTGATGAGACATATAAAACAAGCCTGGGTTCCCGGCGTTTCCCGGATGTTTAGAGGTGTGTGTTGAGCAAAAATAAAAAAGTGGAAGTAGTCAGGCAGGCAGGCTCGAACCCATACCACGAAAGGGGAAAAAGATGTGAAAAAAATGTGACGTATTTTCTGTTATGTCCATCGCCAAACCGGAAGTGACATAGATTTAAATTAAGGCTGGAAAATCGAAAAGAGGGGATGACTTTCGCAGATATCGGCTAAAAAGCGCCCTTTTCCTGTAGAAAAGTGCCCAGCTGAGGGTGAAGGAATTAAGGATTTTAGCTAATATTTCGATATTTGTCGCCCAAAGACTCGAACTTCAAAATAATACCAATCTTGTGAAAATACGTCGCCTCTATCGAAAGTTTTAGGCATACATACATACATACATACATTTTAACAGAAATGTGAGATTTATATTATAGACTAGCGAAGGGTACCCGGCGTTGTCCGGGTGTTTAGAGGTGTGTGTGGAAACTCCGGGGGTGGAGGGGGGTTACAAAATGTTTTGGTAGGTAAGTATGAGGATCGAACCCACACCCTTGTGGCAAAGTTGTAAATTAAAGTGTGAAAACAAAACGTGCGAAGTTAACGATTGCCACACCGCGAGATGCTAACGGAAACACGTTTGAATTTATTTAATTACTTGGATTTGGCAGGTGCCCGCTTTAATGAGTTAATGAGGTCAAGTTTGACTGCGGGATAGTATTTCATTTACTGCAGGAACGCTCCCCCCCCCCCAAGATGTTATAGGAAAAAGACGAACCCACATGCGGCGAGCGACAAATGTTGAATATTTATCTTCCCGAAATCGAGCAAATTAAATAGACAAGCGAGCTCCGTTGTTAACTGTGAGATATTACGATTTATATGTAATATAAAAAGTTTTAAAAAGTTGTGAACCGACCGACCGCTTCTCTGAAAAAAGCCTTTTGTAGACATACAGAAAAAGCGAGCACACATACATACATACATACATACATACATACATACATACATTTTCGCTTTTATATTTATAGATGATTAAAATATTTCGGGGAAGACAATGGAATTGGTCTCAAATCTTCACGTTGCCGAATATTGGCATGCCCGTCACATTTAAGCGACCGATGAGTGAGAAGACTTCCTTAAAACTTCAAATACGTATATTCGATTTGGATGAAATTTGAACCCTATGTATAAGACTCTAATTCCAAGAGATTTCCAACATTCCCACTATATTAGAGGCGCGAAACAGGAACATGGGACAATCATAACAAAGTAATATATTATCATGAACACAGCGAAAAAAATAAAACATACTAGTGATTCTCATTCAATCTCGAGCAACGTCGGGTCATCCTGCTAGTATATAGATATAAACGTCAATGTCTATTTGTGAGCGTTCCCTCTAGAAAAAAAAAGAAAAAAAAAGAAAAAAAAAAGCTTACAGAATATGTAAAATTTTCCAAGGAAGGCCACAGAAATAGTTCCAAATCTGTAAGCATACCATTAAAAGGTCTATAAAGACAAATCTTATCCTATTACGATCAAACTTATTTTATTACTGGAATCCTTGAAGATGGGTAATTTTTATATTTATTTATTTTTGTATTTCTTTGTTTATTCATTTATTTATTTGCGAACTGTTATTCTCATCTTCACAGTTGTTGGGCCGATACAATCTCTACGGTTCTAAGTAAGTATTGTCTGAAGATAACGGTTTCAATCCTACCCAAAGCCAGCCAAAGGATTAGTTGGCCCAAACGTGGTGAGACAACAACAACTATGGAAGGCAGTAATTACTGAGGATAAAGTTAAGAGACTCAGCATCTTTATCCCATCGCGGTTAACCACCTGAAGAAGGCCGGAGAAATATTTGGCCGAAACGTCATGAAACAACAACTATGAACACGAGGATAACAGTCCGCAAATAAACTGATCAAGCATTTTAGTAAGACAATGGAACCTCCTTTCAAATTTCAAATCTATCATATTCACATCAAATGTATAACATTCTCCAAGGAAGACAATGGAAGCGGTGCTCTGAGACAGAATTTCATTTAAAACTTCACATACGTATTTCTGATTTTAATCAAATTCAAGCCCTATGTATAAAACACTAAAACAAACCAACTGCGAATTACTGAGCACTTTTACACAATTCTAGCTACAGAAACGAGCCTATGTTAGCATAGTGGACTAAATAAAGGTTTCCATTCGAAATACCGTGCAGATTCCGGAGTTTAACAGAAAGATTCCCAAGTTTGATAGAAAGATTCCCAAGTTTGATAGAAAGATTCCCAAATTCCTATTTACTTGCCGTCCCACGAAGGCAGAGTTAGACACAAGGTCGGTTTTCAATGTGTGGAAAATCTAGCTCCCTAAAAAGGGGCACTTTGGATAGCAACAAAAATTAGAACTGTCTCAGCCATGAAGGATTTTTCCTCTGCTGACCGAGGACAGCAAAGGTGAAGTGTAGCGTCAGAACAGATACTACACTGTGATCTTGGCCCGAAGAAGGCCGATACCAAGTTTCAACAGAGATCAACAGAAAAATTCGCGAATTCGACAAGATACACCTGAAAAAGGTCGGAGGTTAAATCGACCCAAACGTTGAGAAAATAACACTTTAAATGAGAACAGTAGTCCGATGAATCAAAACAATACGAACTATTATAATATTAGTGTGTGAAACGAAGGTCTTAGTAAAATAAATGCGTGTAATATAATTTTTTTTTACATAGGAGTCACTACCTATCAAGGCCCTGAGGCCACTCGAGGATAATGGTTATAGAGTGTACAGTAATCAATGGTATAATATCGTAATAATCGTTATTAATAGAAATTTGGTAGATTGGATTACTTAAGGGGGCGATTCATCAAGAATTTGTTTATATTGGACTTGAAGACAACCAAGTTGTAGTCAGCTGGGAAGCAGGCAAACGGAACAGTTCTAATAAAGAAGGTTCGTTCATGGAATCTACATTTTGATTTAGGCGCAGTTAAAGAATGGGGAAAATTATTGACAATGGTTTCAGCTAGACGGGTGTTTTTCGAGAAAGATTGGTGAGGGGGGGCAGAGATTGGAGCTCAGACGAGCACTTGCCGCGGTAGTAACGATAAAATAAAGACAGGCAAGCGACGTCCCTTCTGTGGGAAAGAGGTTGCGTGGAAGAAGAAAGGGGCGCTCCAACCCTGCTAAGCTACGAAGTCTATTGTGTACTTTGTCAAGGCAGGAGTGAAAAAAGACACTAATGCGTTTTATTCAATCCCGAGCAACTTCGAGTTTTCCTGCTAATGTACTTAGAAATCTTGCTTGCAATAGATCATATCAGCTCAGCATGTTGGCACGAAGAAGCGCAACTCCATGTTCTGGTCTGTTCTGTGTCATCTTTCAGATGTATTTGATTTTTATTAAAAACTATGAGGATTCGATCTTTTAACTTGCCATTGCTTTCCGATGCCTCTAGACGAGACACATTTCTTGTTGTCGTTTCTCATTCGGACGATATGATGAAATTTTTTGACTGCGTTCAGTCTAATTGGTTTTTCGGGGCAGTTCGAACACAGGCATGTCTTGCGTGAGAATTTTATTCAAGATCTCGCTTGTACTCGGTCACCCTAATTAGTTTCATACACGTTTTACAAAAAAGTGTTAAGGCATCCGTTTTACTTTTATAATTTATAAACAAGCCTAGGTGCCTGGCGTTGCTTGGGTGCCGGCGTTGGCCAGGTGTTTGTAGGTGTATGTTGAGCCAAAAATAATGGTAGTAGGCAGGCAAGCTCGAACCCGTGACGCGAAGGCGGAAAAAAGTGAAAGAAAATCTGACGTCTTACCGTTACTCCATGACGCGACTGGAAGTGTAAAGCGTTCAAATTTAACATAGTCAATGAAAAACAAAAGATGACTTGCAGAAATTGCGTTGCTTTTAAACCTCCAACGAAAGCAAATTAGTTTAATGTGGGAAGAAACCAACTCTCCCCAAAAGGGGACACTCTGGCAGTAACCAAATAAACAGTAATTGTGTCAGTATGAAGGGTTTCCCCGACATTGACCAAAGACCAACCACAGAACAGATACTACCCGGGCGAAAGCCAGGTGTTAGAATTTGCGTTCCAATATACGAAAAAGACAAACAGCTGACAGAACGGCACGGTAAGAATTTTGTTTAACTCGATCAAAAAAAAAAGAAGATAGAAACGATGTCTGTTTGAGAATCTGAGCGATTACAATCTGGTAAGTATGCGAAAACTTCTCGCAGAATCTAACCCACGAGAGAACCCCGTTACAAAAAGCCTTTCGTGGACATACACAAACGCTCGTGCCCACTTTGCCCTTTATATAATGGACTAGCGGGGGTACCCGGCGATGCCCGGGTGTTTTGGGGTGTGGTTTGGGGTAAATCAAAACGAAAGAATAAGCGAAAACTTCTTGCCCGGGTGTTTGTGTCGGGGGGAGGGAGGGTCCGAGGTGTGCTTTTGGGTAAATCAAAACAAAAGTCGTTGCCCAGGTGTTTGTGTCGGGGATGGGGGAGGAAGTTAAAAAAGTTTTGGTAGGTAAGTAGGAAGGATTGAACCCGAAGCCTTGAGACGACTTGGAAAATAAAGTGTGAAAAAAAAACGTGTGACGCTAACCACTGGGCCAGCAAGAAGTAGTAGAGGAAACATATTTGAATTTATTTAAGTATTAAGAATTGGCAGGTGCCCGTACTTGATGACTTAATGCGGTCAACTTTGACTTCGGGGCAGTATTTTATTTACTGCGGGACAGTTTTTTTTTTTTTTTTGGTTTTATTATACGAAAAAGCCGAATCCAGATGCGGCGATCGAAAAATGTTGAATATTTAGCTTTTCAAAGTCGGGCAAACTAAATACACACGACCCCACCCCCCTTGTTATCTTGCAGATATTATCATTTAGACGTGATATAAAAGTTTTAAGAAGGAGCGACCCCCGCGATAAGGCCGAGGAAAAAACCCTTTTGCGGACATACACGAAAACGCGCACACACAAACAAACGTTTTCGCTTTTATATATATAGAGATGGTTAATCATCAACACCATCATTATCATCATGAATCATCGATTTAACGCTTTACATATTGGCATGAGTTGGATGACTTCAAAACTAATCTATTTCTGACCAGGTCTTTATTTACCCTTCTTTCTCTCAAATACATCTTTATCATTTCCTCTTACACTTTCTCTGCCATTTCCATGCCAATTGAGCACTGTACTAGATCTACTAATCCAAGAATCATAATCCATTCTTTCATCGTAATATTTAGGGTAATATTTGTTTTACCTGCTGGTAATGTGTTGGACAACTTTTAGAAATTGCCATTGAAACTAACCCGTCGATGGTCAGGCCTTTATTTCTTTTTTTTTTATTTATTCAATAAGACTGTGTTCTCCGTAATATAAGTGTTGTTTAAATTTTAATGAAATATGTATGATACACGTTTAAAACGAAATATTTTTTAAAATAAACAAACACTTAATTGTTTAAAAGTAGTATGTCGATGAAATACATATATAAAAAAAAGAAATTAAAAATAGGTTGAAATTTACACTCAAATTTATTGTTCGACTGAATACTCAAAAAAAAAAACAATTTACAAAGTCCTTATTCCGTGGAGTTTCAAAGAATGCTATTCTTATTATTCTTCTCATCAGAGGACAGAAAGAAATCAGCAAATTATATTTGAAGCAATGCTACAATTTGCTGGTTATGGCATTAAATGTAACTGAAAATTATTATGGTCATAAATCGCAAAAAATGTACATATCCTTAAAAAAACAACGAGTGAAAAAATGTAGGAGATGTAAAAAAAATAATAAAAACCAACCGGACATAAAATTGCAGTTTACAAGAAGACTGTTAAGGTGACCCGAAGGCGAAAAAACAAATTCTTTAGAAAAAATCAAATTTAAATCCAATTGATTAGAATTATATCGATTGGAAAATTTGCAATGCAGCTGAAATTATTAAATATGGAATATATATATATATATATATATATATATATATATATATATATATATATATATATATATATACTAGTATACTATATATATATATACATATATTTGACTCATGTCCAGGTAACCTACATCTAAAGTTTCAAGTTTTAGACCCAAAATTGGCGAAGGAGTTTGGTAGAGTCTGCAAAAGTCAATACTTTCAACTTTGACCTCTTGGCATCCAAATTTTTTACCCCAAAACTGATTAAAATGCTTTGATTCTGCAGCCTGAGATTCGTCACACACACACACACACACACACACACACACACACACACACACACATTAAAAAAGCTTGAAAAACTGTTTAAAAGGTATATCAGAAAACAGACACACACACACACACATATATATATATATATATATATATATATATATATATGGAGAGAGAGAGAGAGAGAGAGAGATAGATAGATAGATAGATAGATAGATAGATAGATAGATAGATAGGCGTGTGTGTGTGTTCTGATTCGCCTTTTTAATAGTTTTTTTTTTATTCGAGTTAATATGTAGTTTTCAATGTTTCCAGACGAAAGGCGTGTATAGATTATCCGCAATTCATATTGATGGATTCAAGCTCTTGGCAGTCTCTGACCACGAGATCAACGTCGTTTGATATAATTACAATGATAATCGTAATAATATGTTATTAAAGACTTGGAGAAGCGGTTAATCTTCGACGGTAAGATTGCTCGATTGAAGTCGATGTCGCCTCAGATATAAAGCGACCATTTGTTGTTTCGTTATTTGTCTTGAGTGACGAGCGTTCAGACGTTCTTCTCGCCGAAAACAAAGACAAAGTAGATCTTTGCGCCGAGAACAAAGACAGTTGTGTTGCGGGAGGAAAAAAAGAAACTTAACATGTTTTATAATTTCGATGTTATTGACTTCCTGTCCTTTCAAAGTCGGCCATTTTGAACCTTTTTTTTTAATTTCATTATTATTTGATATGTTTTAACGTCTTTACAATTATTATTTCTGCTTTGTGGATGACTATTATTATTTTCCTCGCTGCAATTTCCCGATTGTTATTTTATTTCGATGATGACTTTCACTTCAAAGTGTTACCGGTTTGTCATTGTGTTTTTAAATACTAGTGGAATTGCTTGAGTGAAAGACAGATGCGGTTTCAGAAAGAATATGAACCGAGGCAGACTAAACTTCTTCTTCATCGGTTTAATGCCTGCTTTACACACTAGCATGTGTTGGATGGCTTTTAAAGTTTGACTTAGAGAGAGAGAAATAGAAAGATTCCGAGGAATGAAACAGTTTCCAAATTCCACACACACACACACACACACACATATACATATATATATATATATATATATATATATATATATATATATATATATATATATATAATTCCTTGTCGAGACGAAGTAGGTTCATTTCACAGTCGGATTTCGGCACGGTTTGCTTGATCTGTGTTGGTTAATAGAAATTTTTGTGTGCGAAATTTTTGTGTTTTGGTAGCGTGCTTGCTTCGCATGCAAGAGGCTCGGGTTTCGAATCCTGAATTCGGATGTGTTTAACTGATGAGCCCAAATGAGGGCGAAACTCGAGTCTTGGACTTCCGGTTCGTTGACTGTCATGGCTCTTGTGGGCTGCGACGTTGTTTGGCTGTGGAATTTATTATATACAATCTTTCATATTCTGAAAATCATATATATATATATATACTTTCAATTTGTCTTTACATAAGCAGTAATGTGTTGCTACACAGTCATGAGCATGTTTCGGTCTTCTAGAGACATCTTCAGTCAACAACGCTTAAGAGGTCTCTAGTTACTAAATTCTAGAAGACCTCTATTATTCCTAATATTCATAAATGACCTCTCCGACAAAATTGCCTCTGAGATGGGTATATATACTGATGACACCACACTCTATAACAGGCACGACAGGAAAACAAATGAACACATATCTAAAGAAACGGCAGAAACACTAGAGGATGACCGCCAATCTGTAGTGGAATGGGGAAAAATGGATGGTCACATTCAATGCTGCCAAGACTAAACTTGTTTCCTTCAATAATTACAAGACACCTTCTCTACCGCCAACAGCAATGGTCAATGACTCTTTATCTGAAAGTACATCTTTTAAACTATTTGGCTTAACGTTCACAGGAAACATGAGTTGGAACAATTACATTAAAAGCATTGCCAGGACCGCTGTGAGGAAGGGAGGCTCTCTCTACCGTGCTAGAAAACTACTAACACCCGAAAGTATCCTGTACCTCTATAAGGCCACCATTCGTCCATGTATGGAGTATTGCTGCCATATTTGGGCTGGTGCATCTGCTATTAGTCTCTCGCTACTAGACAAGGTTCAAACGAGAGTCGCCAATCTGATAGGCCCTGAACTGGCATCTAAGCTTCAGCCTCTGTCCCATCGACGAAATGTTGCATCCCTCTGCCTGTTCTACAAGTATTTTAATGGTGAATGCTCTGACGAATTGCAAGCACTTGTGCCCCCATGATGTAAACACCCTCGACAGCCAGCTAAATCCCACCCCACACAGTAGAGATCCCTAGATGTAAAAGAGCTTTCTACTCCAGTAGTTTCCTCCCCAGAACCGCTAGACTTTGGAATTCCATTCCAGGTCCTTGCTTCCCCAACTGTACTGACATGCAGAAATCCAAGTGTAACGTGACCCGACATCTTTCTGCCCAACTCCCTACATAGTATCCCAGTAGCTGTTATCCCTGATAGTAGCCGTCTACACCAAAGTGGCAATGTTCCTTGTTTGGGGTGAAAATTTAAGAAATAAAAAAAAATATATATATATATATTATACACCCTGTATAATAGAGTATACCCATTTACAATGCCTCCCCACGGGACAGAGTTAGACACCAGGGTCGTTTTTTAACGTGGAGGAAAGGAACAAAAATAAAAATTGTCTCAGTCGTGAAGGATTTCTCTTCCACTGACAGAAAACAAGAAATTGAAGTGCAGCATCTGAAGAACAGATACTACACTTTGATCTTGTTTATATATTTTATTGCTTTTAAAATTTTGAAAATACAATTAAGTAAAAAACAAAAGATTTTTAAACAACAAAATTAGGCACAAGGCCCTACAAGAAATTGGGGAGGGGGAAGGGTTCATGTAGACTTTGGAGTCTTACTCTTGACTGGCAACATTTACCAAAATACCTCATTCACTCTATGGATCTTAATCTAACTAATAAATCCCCACCGTTTAAGAATCAAAACCATATTTACAATTTATAAACAGTTGTCTGTGTGTTTGTGTATGCATTTTTTTTTTATATTAATTTTGTGTGTGTGTGTGTGTGTGTGTGTGTGTGTGTGTGCATGTGTGAAAAAATAAAGTTCAATTTCATTAGAAAATAAAAAAAAAATTTAAAAAAAATAAAAAAATAAAAAAACTTGACCAAAAGGCCAAGTATTTTTTGTATAATAGAGTGTAATAGACAGGGTCTAAATGAGCAAAATCTCAGTAAAATAACGTAAGCTCAATAGGTGTAATTGCCTAGAGCTATATAAATAGAAAAGAGTGAGGGATTAATAATTGCTCTTTAGACTGTTGTTCTCATCCCCTTAATATATATATATATATATATATATATATATATATATATATATACACACTAGCAAAAGTACCCGTCCTTGACTGGGTTCAAAAACAGCCTACAGAAAATGGACTCTGATTTATGAAAGTATGATAGGTTATGAAAAGGAAGGGTTCCAAAGAGATAGCTTCGAATTTGGGGGTATCAAAACCAAATCAAAATATGATGAAAGTAAAAATAAAATCGATAAACCCCATAATTTATTATACCATACATGTTCACACTGAAACACTTATCACAATATTCTGTGGATCTATATTAAAATACCTTGTTAAACTTTGTGACATATTTCCATTCTATGGAGGGCAGGCGCGAACGAACACCCCATAATTTTATTATACCATAATTCTTCAAACTGGAACATAATTATCAAAGTATACTTACGCAGATAGATATGAAAAGTCTTTATTAAAGATTGTGCGTATTTCCATTCTATGGAGGCCAGGCGCAAACGCAGACCACACAATTTTATTATACCATCCCTATTTAAGTTAAAACATACTTATCAAAGTATTATTATGTACATCTATATCAAAAACACTTGTAAACGTTTTTTTTTGTTTTTTTTAAATTTCTTATTTCCATACTTTGTGGACCAGGCGCGAACGCAGACCCCACAATTTTAACGAATCATAATTATGCCAGATCAAACATACCCATTCCTGTGTCTCGATACATCCTCTATCATTATATGTAATCAGTTATCTATAATAGTCAACCATATAAAAGCCTATTCGTGACCAGACACATAGACGTTCAGCTTTATATTATATATATATATATATATATATATATATATATACACTAGTCTACTTGTTGGCCCTTAAAGGATAAGATGAAAAATTTTCAAAATAAAAAGTGATTTTGAGACTATATTATCTTTTATTGTTTTGAGAAAACATTTTTTTCATGATGACTGAAAAAAATAAAACTCAGAAAGCCCCCAGAGCACTACTGCAAGCACTAATTAAAATTAAAGAGGCCCTGCTTAAAGCACTACTAAAACCAAGTTTCTACCCCACCTTCCCTGAAGAGAAAATATTTTTTAAGTAAAGCCTTAAAAAAAAAAAAATAAATAAATCGTCAGAATCCACAGGAGCGCTACGAAAAGCAGTAAATATGATTATAGTTATATACTGTATATTTATATGAAAATCATTTTTCTTTAACTCACCGGGGTTAAATTATATTTATTTTTAAGGAAAACACGTTCAAATAAATTAAAACAAAAAAATGTTAACTTTATGAATGCTTTGACCCCCCACCCCACCCCCACCAAGTTTTCAATTCTGACCTCTAGGCAGCCCTTTTTTCGGGATGAATACCGATTAAAAATTTTTCCACACATGAATACTTGCATAACAAATATCAAGTTTGAAGATAAAAAAAATCCTTGGGTATATAGGTTGAAAAGCGTCCTTACACAACATACCTTCTCACTTTTATAGATATATAAATAGATTACTATAAACCATCTTTAACAAGGATTGGGTCTTTTAAAGAAAGATATAATAGCCTGTAAAACTTAGCATAACGGTTGGTCAAGAATATTTAAGTAGAGGGAACACAAGTACAACAAATTCTCTGGAACACATTCCATTGAAAGATTTGTAAAAAAAAAAAAAAAGCCTGCAGAAATTTAAATGTAATGTGAACAAACATCTCATTGCAGAACTCACTACAAATCTAACACTTAATTCAGTAACCCCTTACGTCTTAGTGGGAATGTGTATTGCTTAGTGTAAACAATATTAAAACAGAAACACTTGAAAATCTAGCTCATTGACCCTAATCCTTGAGTAGCTTTTCGCTTTAGTAAGGGATGAGTCAAGGAAAACCAAAACAAAACAAAGCAAAAAAACTTCAAGTAACAATGCACCCCCATTCTTCTTTCCCATTTAATCTAAACTTAAGAATGGCTGTGTACTGTGGTACATGATACAGTCAAATTATTTAATCGTTTTCGATCTGAAGTCAGATCCACTGCGTCCCTTCAGTTTCTTTCCGTTGCAATTAATTCTATCTCGATTTATGCTTTTAATTCATTCCGGGTTTTCCTCTTCTTGTTCTGTCAAAGGTCGATTGGAGCGTTTGGTTGGCAATTCTTTCTGGGGACAAAGTTAAAGCTCTTTAGAACTTTAACTTTGTTTCACGCCAGTCATGGCACATTTTCTTTCCTCAAAATTTAAAAATGGACTTGAACTTCTTTGATTTTTGTATTTTAATTTTTCTTGCCTGATGAAATCAAATATGATTGAAACGGTCTGCACATCGTAGCAAGATATGACTGAATTTACATAAAGAATAATAAAAAATATAATTGAGCGCTATCAACGACCCGGAGGGCCGAGGAGTTTAAAGGAAGTACTTTCAGGTAATGTGTTTTGGACCATTGCTATTGGTGGTAGAGAAGGTTTCTTGTAATCATTGAAGGAAACAAGCTTAGTCTTGGCAGCATTGAATGTGACCATCCATTTTTGTCCCCATTCCGCTATGGATTGGAGGTCTTCCTTTAGTGTTTCTGCCATTTCCTTAGATATGTGTTCATTAGTTTTCCCTCATGCCTGTTATAGAGCGTGGAGTCATCAGCAAATATACCCATCTCAGAGACAATTTTATCAGGGAGGTCATTTAGTCATATTAGGAATAGTAAAGGCCCCAAGGAAGACCTTTGCTGCACTTCAGCATTTATATCATATTGTTTAGATGTACGGCCATCGAGGACAACCTGGATTCTCCTCTTACTTAGGAAGGATTTAATTACGTCATGTATTCTTTCAGTGATTCCATATGATCTGATTTTCCTTAGAAGACCATTGTGCCATACTCTTTCAAAAAGCCTTAGATATATCGAGGGCTACCGCTCTACCCACTCCTACTTTGTCCAGGGAACGGTAGATTAAAAAAAATACGAGGAATGCGTAGATACCATTGTTTTCATGTGAAATTCAGTGTTACGATTTCCGAAAGTTCGTTCCAATAGTTTAGAAGGGCCGATTTTTTTCTTTTTCTCTCTCTTTTTTCATTTTTTTTTTCTGTCTGCTCTTAAATCTAACGCAAACAAGTTTTTGTTGAGCCGTCCTCTTAAAGAAACATTACTCAAATTCCACCATTACCGAATATCACCTTGTTGCCGTACTGACCAGTGGACACTCATTAAACCCTTATCGTCGAGTGCCCTTTGAACCTTGATAAGCAATGATCCCCCCCCCTCTGTAAAACGTTATGGGGATGGGCAAGGAAGAAAAGATGGCGTTTTGTCAATGAGGTGCTTAAAGTCGGACTGAAAAAAAATTGCGGGAAAATGCTTGAACGAAAGTGGTATCGCACACAACAATGCTCTGGCCAAACAGCACATACGGGGGGGGGCGTGCAATAAGTAATGCCCCTGACCCACAGGAGACTTTTGATGAAATGAAAGAAACTTATGGTGATAATGCCTCATCATATGACCTTGTAAAACGCTGGCATCGTGAATTCAAACATGGCCGAAAGTCTGTGGAAACAGCTCCCAGACCTGGTCGCCCCCCCTTCTGCCATTGATGAGGCATCTGTCCGTCAAGTTGAGGCTGCCATTTTGGAAGATCGGCGCATTAATATTCGCTAAATAGCCCAAGATATCAAGATTAGTACAGGATCTGTGGAAACTATCATTCATGACCATTTGCATATGCATAAGGTGTCTGCCAGATGGATTCCCAGGTTGCTCACACCATTCCAGAAGTGAGAACGCGTCGAGTGCTCAAGGATGAATTTGGAGATGTGCCAAGAAGATGAGTCAAAGTTTTTCAAAAGACTGATTACACAGGCTGAAACCTGGGTCTATCACTATGATCCAGAGACCAAAGCCCAGTCAATGCAGTGGAAGTACTTGGACTCACCACCTCCAAAGAAGGCAAGGGTGCAGCCCTCTGCTGGCAAGGTCATGCTCACAGTCTTCTGGGATCAGGACGGAGTAGTGATGACAGATTTCCTGGCAAAGGGTACCACAATTACAGGAGCCTATTATGCTTAACTTTAGAGGAAATTAAGGGAAGTTATCAAAATCAAGAGGTGGGGCAAGATCAGCAAAGGTATCCTCCTCCTGCAGGACAACGCTCTGATTCATAACTCGCATGTCGCCAGATCAGAAGCATGGGCGTGTGGTTATGAAATCCTTTCCCATCATCCCTACTCTCCTGACCTTGCACCCTCTTACTTTCACCTCTTCCCAGCCATGAAATTGTTTTTGAAAGGAAAGCGTTTCCCAGATGATGCAGCCTTGATTTCTGAAGTCACGTTGTGGTTGGAGGACCAACCTGGGGTGTTCTACAAAAACGGTCTCCAGAGCTGCATCAAACGATGGGAGAAATGCATAACTCTGGGTGGTTCCTATGTAGAGAAAGACTAATAACTGTGCCAAGTTTCGTTGCTCTACTGCTATGATAAGTGGGTCAGGGGCATTACTTATTACACGCTCCTCATAAATTACTCTGCATGTGAGAACACGCAAATATATAAAAATTAGATCTTAATTATGTAACTGCTGCAGTCTATTTCTCCTTGTACAGAAAATTAGTATAAAATCTACGCTTCATTCAAAGCAAAAAAAAATCATATTCATTTTGGAACAAATATGTCTGTTATAATTCAAATATGGATGTGTAACTGAAATGAAATGAGTGTATTTTTGTTATCGACTGATTATATGTATTAATTATTATATGTATTAATTATTATATGTATTAATTATTATATGTATTAATTATTATATGTATTAATTATTATAGGTGTTAATTATTATATGTATTAATTATTATAGGTGTTAATTATTATATGTATTAATTATTATATGTATTAATTATTATAGGTGTTAATTATTATATGTATTAATTATTATATGTATTAATTATTATAGGTATTAATTATTATATGTATTAATTATTATATGTATTAATTATTATATGTATTAATTATTATATGTGTTAATTATTATATGTATTAATTATTATATGTATTAATTATTATATGTATTAATTATTATATGTATTAATTATCATATATATTAATTATTATATGTATTAATTATTATATATATTAATTATTATATATATTAATTATTATATATATTAATTATTATAGGTGTTAATTATTATAGGTATTAATTATTATATGTATTAATTATTATATGTGTTAATTATTATATGTGTTAATTATTATAGGTATTAATTATTATAGGTATTAATTATTATATGTATTAATTATTATATGTATTAATTATTATAGGTATTAATTATTATATGTATTAATTATTATATGTATTAATTATTATATGTATTAATTATTATATGTATTAATTATTATATGTATTAATTATTATATGTATTAATTATTATAGGTATTAATTATTATATGTATTAATTATTATATGTATTAATTATTATATGTATTAATTATTATATGTGTTAATTATTATATGTATTAATTATTATATGTATTAATTATTATATGTATTAATTATTATAGGTATTAATTATTATATGTATTAATTATTATATGTATTAATTATTATATGTATTAATTATTATATGTATTAATTATTATATGTGTTAATTATTATAGGTATTAATTATTATATGTATTAATTATTATATGTATTAATTATTATATGTATTAATTATTATATGTGTTAATTATTATATGTATTAATTATTATAGGTATTAATTATTATATGTATTAATTATTATAGGTATTAATTATTATATGTATTAATTATTATATGTATTAATTATTATATGTATTAATTATTATAGGTGGTGTTTTTTATGGGGTGAGAGAGTTAACCTATGTCTAAAATTTAATTATGTACTTTTAATAGAAGTTTACTTATTACTTAAAAATATAAATTAAATATCTTGACTAGTCAAGATATTTTATTTTTTTATTTTTTTTTATTACATTTTGGTGTAGGGGGCTACTATCAGGGGAAACAACTACTGGGGTACTATATAGGGATTTGGGCAGCAGGATGTTGGTTCACGTTGCACTTGAACTTCTGCATGTCAGTACAGTTGGGGAAGCAGGGAATCCAAAGTCTATCGGTTCTGGGGAAGAAACTACCGGAGTAGAAAGATCTTTTACATCTAGGGATCTCTACAGTGTGGGGGTGGGATTTTGCAGCCTGTCGGGTCTGTCGAAGATGTTCACGTCGTGGGGGCACAAGTGCTTGTAGTTCATCAGAGCATTCACCATTAAAATACTTGTAGAACAGGCAGAGGGATGCAACGTTTCATCGATGGTACAGAGGCTGAAGCTTAGATGCCAGTTTAGGGCCTATCAGATTTGCGACTCTCTTTTGAACCCTGTCAAGGAGCGAGAGACTAGTAGCCGATGCACCAGCCCAAATATGACAGCAATACTCCATACATGGGCGAATGGTTGCCTTATAGAGGTACAGGATACTTTCGGGTGTTAGTAGTTTTCTAGCACGGTAGAGAGAGCCCACCTTTGCAGCGGCCCTGGTAATGCCCTCGATGTAATTGTTCCAACTTATGTTTCCTGTGAACGTTAGGCCAAGGAGTTTGAAAGATGTACTCTCAGATAAAGAGTCGTTGGCCATTGCTATAGGTGGTAGAGAAGGTTTCTTGTAATTATTGAATGAAACCAGTTTAGTCTTGGCGGCATTGAACGTGACCATCCATTTTTGTCCCCATTCCACTACTGATTGGAGGTCATCCTCTAGTGTTTCTGCCATTACTTTAGATATATGTTCATTTGTTTTCCTGTTGTGCCTGCTATAGAG
The DNA here is from genome assembly GCF_053919585.1 of Euprymna scolopes. Taxonomy (NCBI): domain Eukaryota; kingdom Metazoa; phylum Mollusca; class Cephalopoda; order Sepiida; family Sepiolidae; genus Euprymna; species Euprymna scolopes. The sequence continues at coordinate 18,178,724 of NC_136526.1, read as the reverse complement.
TGTGGTGTCATCAGCATATATACCCATCTCAGAGGCAATTTTGTCGGGGAGGTCATTTATGAATATCAGGAACAGTAGAGGTCCAAGGATAGATCCCTGAGGCATTCCTGCATTTATATCATATTGTTTAGATGTACGACCGTCGAGGACTACCTGGATTTTTCTCTTACCTAAGAAGGATTTTATTATGTTAAGTATTCTACCAGTGATACCGTATGATCTAATCTTCCTGAGGAGACCCTCATGCCATACCCTGTCAAAAGCCTTAGATATATCTAGAGCTACCACTCTGCCCTCTCTCGCTTTGTCTAGTGAATAGTATATGCGTTCAGAGATTACAGTGAGAATGTCTGCTGTGGAACGGGCTTGTCTAAATCCATATTGTTGGTCGGTCAGAAGTTTAGCATCTGTAAGGTGCTGGACTAGAACATGGTTAATTAAGGTCTCAAATTTATATTTTTATGTGTAAATAAATTCATTTTCAATAGTGTTTTCATCCTGTTTAACATTTTGGTCTTCGCGTGAAGATCAAAGTGTAATATCTGTTTTGATACTGCACTTCAATTTTTTGTTCTCGGTTAGTGGAGGAGAAGTCCTTCACGACCGAGACAATTTTTAGTTTCGTTCCTTTTCTCCCCTTTAAAAAACGACCCTGGTGTCTAACTCTGCCCTTGTGTGGAGGCAAAGTAAATAGGAACAATATAAAGCACTAATAAGCAATTTTTAATATTCCATAAGCAATTCTTTTGACTCAAATCAATTGTCAACCAAACTTATTGACACGTTGTAGTCAGCTCAACGTGTACTGGTATATATCTATAACAATGACAACAGTAGTCGCCGTAGAGATGTTGATCTGTTTTCTTTTTTTCTTTTCTTTTTGTATTTGACATACAATGAAAACATTTAAAAAGAACAACAATTCCATGATTTGCTCTGGGATACACATGTTCTTGTTGTTTTAATTGGTTGTGTTTTGCAGCGGGATTATCTAGATGGGTTTATTTTTCTTTTACACAAAAGATAATTGAAATTACATTTTTTTCATTATCGCATAAAGCAAATATTTTGAAATTGTTGAGACAGACTCTAACGAATTGAAACAACAATGAATTGTTAAAAAAAATATAAATTGAAGCAAAAAAAAAAAATAAATAAACAAAAATGGCAGAATTAGAAGGAACTCTTCACATATTGGAGATAAAAAAGAAAGTTTAAAAACTCAATAAGGGATAAAACAATCCTATCTACTTAACTGGCTATTTTCAGTCTCTCGACGTAATCTTATCTTCAATGATCACTTCACTTAAAGATTGTTAACACGGACTGCAATTAGTTGTCTGCCCTTGGCTGTCGCCATCTTAAATGACTTGCAGAAGAGAAGAAGTCAAAACCAGTCAGTTAAACGAGACAAAGAAAAAAATGGACACACCAAAATAAATAAATAAACAAACATCTAAGAATACTTTCGATTCGTTAATGATTTCACATTTGATTTCCCTATTGCGAACGGAACAAAATAAAAAAGAAAGAAAAATTGCCGGCCATCTTTTCGTTTGTTTATTGTATAAAACTTTATACAAACTCTTGAACAAGCTATTGCAACTGCGAATGGAGAGGTACTTTATCAAGTAAACAAAACAAAAAACCCAGACTGTTATTAAAGGCACTTGCTAACAAACGCTAGACAAATGAAGATGCCCTTCACTGGCAAAACAGCTTTTTATAGTTTTGCCAGCGGCTAAAAAGCAGGAAAACAGCCAAGAAAGATACTGACTCATTATAGATATCGCATAAAGACATCTACTTTGTCGTTTTGGGACACAGCAGTTTAGCTAGACATGGCGACCGAATTAACTGCAAGATGCGAAATCTGGACGCTACTACTTCAATTCTTTTAAAGGAAGAATATTGTACTACGCTAAGTATATATATATACATACTAGCAGTTAAGCCAGGCTTTGCTCGGGCCCTATGCACTGTTCATAACTTTATATGCATGTATATATATATATATATATATATATATATATATATATATATATATGTATATATATATTAATTGACTCATGTCCAGGTAACCTACATCTAAAATTTCAAGTGTTTAGACCCAAAATTAACGGGGAAGTTTGATAGAGTCTGCAAAGGTCAACGCTTTCAACTTTGACCTCTTGGCAGATAAATGTTCGCTCAAAAAAGCTGGCTCCATGTTTGAATACCCTTTATGAAAAATTTCAAATGTTTAGACCCGAAATTAGGTGAATAGTTTGCTAGAGACCGCAAAGGTTAAATCTTTTGAAATATGACCCCTTAACAGTCAAATTTTCAGTCAAAAACATATTAAAAAAGCTTGCCCTATGTCTGAATATACTTTCTGTAAAATTTCAAATGTCTAGATCAAAAGTTGGCTGAGTAATTTGGTAGAGATCGCAATGGTCATTTTTTTTTTTAAACTTTGACCTCAATATCGACATCTTAACTTTGGCTCACTGATATAGACTCTGTGGATTTGGGGGAGGCCAACATAAAAACACTAGCTGATCTGTTAACGTTGTTTTAGTTGGATAACGCCGGCGTTATCCAATTCTTCTATCGATCACATGATTCGAATTAACATCTCATTAATCGATCATTCGCTTTCTCCAACTATATTTTAGAAAAACATCATGATAGAAAAGATCCATCATCTATTCATTTCTATAAAGAAAATTGAAATACAAAAAACAATCAACCTACGGTAAGTTTCAAGTATAATTTTGTTTTTGTTTTTCTGTAAAATAATGTATGGCAACAATTTAAAATATTTTGTATTTTTTCTACAAAATATTTCTATTTTCAGAATCATTTTTCCTTATTTTGTCTATTCCGTTTGTGGAGAAATGCGTGACTTACCTGGATAGACCACGTGCGGGTCGGTCACCAAAAATAAATAAAAAGAAAGAAAAGAAACGGTCAAGACTCTTATTTATAGAGTAGTGATCACGTGAGTTAGAAGAATATGCAAATAGAGGTGAACGATTTTGCGATATAAAAAGCCTGTGTTGTTAAGAGGAGGGGCAGACTGTTGGCAGAAGTCAGTGCTGTCAGACGTGCTTTAGAGTTTTGTTATTATATGCTGTGTTCGATTGTTGGGAGAGAGAAAAGAGAAGAGGAGGAACCAAGAAGACATTCTGCAGATACTTGACTTTGTGTTGGTTTTAAGCTATTTCGGCGCTTGGTGTGCGGTTACTAACAATGGATAGATTCGACATTCGCTTAATACCCGAGTTCGACGGATCTACCACTGGACCGGCTGTCGTTGAATGGATTGAAAAGGCAGAGAAAATCTGTAAACTGTGCAAAATTAAAGAACTTGATGCCACGTTAAAAGGTCTTAATCTCGCATTGCAATGGCAGACTAATGTTGTGCATCTCCACACTGACTCATTGTGTGTTTACCATTGGTTAACTGACACCTTGACTGGAAAGGCTCGAGTTAAGACTAGAGCTGCAAGTGAAATGCTAGTACGAAGGAGACTAGCAATAATTAAGCGTCTAGTTGACGAATACAGCTTGCAGGTAGACATTACGTTAGTCTCGTCGATGCAGAATTTGGCTGATAGCTTGACTCGAGTACCAAAGAGGTGGATCGATGCAATGAGGCAGGGATCCGATCTTCAACAACAAACATGCGCGACTGTAACGGATCAATTAACACCTGACCAGATCCGTATGATACACCAGCAGATTGGACATCCTGGAATTCAGAGGACTGCATATTTTGTCCGAAGAGTATGCCCTGCAACTACAAAAGCATCAGTGAAAGCAGCCATACGTTCATGTGAAGAGTGTCAGAGAATTGATCCGGCACCATCCCAATGGCAAAAAGGGAAGCTCGAGGTGGAGGGCAACTGGCAGCGAGTAGGGATGGACATAACACATTATGGGGACAAACATTTTTTGACCATGACGGATTGTGGCCCGACGCGTTTCACAATATGGCGCCTGTTGACACGACAGGATGCAGCCAGCATTATACAACAGTTGAGAGCCGTCTTTTTTGAACGTGGTGCCCCGATTGAAATTCTGACTGATAATGCCGCCACATTTCGATGTCAAGAATTTCAGAAATTCGTGCACGAATGGGGGATTAAAATGCATTATCGGTGTGCATATTATCCCGAGGGTAATGGTATAGCAGAACGGTGTCACCGCACCATCAAAAGAATTGCAGCCAGGACGCAGTGCTCTATTCCAGAAGCTGTGTACTGGTATAATATAACACCCAAGGACAATGCAACACCAGCAACTGCACCAGCCAATGGGATTTACCAATATGAACAGCGTGTGAAAGGAGTTGATGCCATACCATCAGTGGTGAGTGTTGTCAATACACCATATCAGGTGGGAGACCTTGTTTGGATAAAACCCCCAAATGCTGGGTGCACTACGAAATTTTTCCGGGGAAAAATAGACGAAATCATAAGTCCTCAGACCATGTTGATTGGTGGCATACCACATCACGTAAAAGATATCCCCCCTTGTTATACCTCTTCTGATTCTGAGGACGATGAGGAGGATCACACACCGTTCAGAGATGATCCTGATCACTTACTGCCCCTTCAGGTGAGCATAGAAACACCACCAACAGAACCAGATGAGGGAATGATGGGACATACTGATGACAATAGTGAGGAGAGCGATGGACACAAGGAAGTAATGCCTCATCGAAATACTCGACAGAGACGAATACTGCCCACCCCCCGTGATTGCGAAACCCCGCGAGAAGGGATGATGGAGCATACCGAGGAGATGACGCCTCCGATTCTTCGGAGAAGTACCCGACAAAGACGGATACTGCCCCCCTGCCCTGATTGTGAGACACCGCCTATGGAACCACGAGACGGGATAATGGAACAGACTGGTAGTAATGATGGTGGTAATGAAGAAAACAGCAATGAGGAAGTGCTGCCCCCAATTCTTCGAAGGAGTACCCGCCAACGACGATTGCCCGCATGTCCTGTTTGTGATCATGAGATCAGGGGGGAGTGTGGAGAAATGCGTGACTTACCTGGATAGACCACGTGCGGGTCGGTCACCAAAAATAAATAAAAAGAAAGAAAAGAAACGGTCAAGACTCTTATTTATAGAGTAGTGATCACGTGAGTTAGAAGAATATGCAAATAGAGGTGAACGATTTTGCGATATAAAAAGCCTGTGTTGTTAAGAGGAGGGGCAGACTGTTGGCAGAAGTCAGTGCTGTCAGACGTGCTTTAGAGTTTTGTTATTATATGCTGTGTTCGATTGTTGGGAGAGAGAAAAGAGAAGAGGAGGAACCAAGAAGACATTTTGCAGATACTTGACTTTGTGTTGGTTTTACCGTTTTATTTATTTATTTTTTGTTTTTTTCCTTTAAGTTTTTCGGTTATCTTCCGAGAATAGCCGGAGAAGTATTATCTACAAATGTCTCGTATAGAATTTCTCCAATCGGCCACAATGTGTTCCGAACTAATAACACATTCTCGCTGTAAATTTTGAAGAGTTGCAATGTCGTGGGTCGACATGTATATAATCATTATTATTTATTCTAATTTCAAAACGCGACTTGAAAAAAAAAGTCTCATGATGGTCATTTGTGCACCTCCAAGCGAATCTGCCAATCACGATATTTCATTGTTTTTAAATGCATTTTCTTTCAAATGTTGGAATCTCATACTGTGTCCGATTAATTTCCATTTCTGATAAAATGGAAAAAACTTTTTCCAGCGACTATAGCATAATCTGTAAGCCCGTTTTTTTGGCCGTCTGTAGCTTCCTCAGACTTTTACAGAAAAACCCGAGTAGCTGAAACAATAACGTAACTTAACAGAAAGATACGGTAATAAAAAATAAAACGTATATAAAACGTATATATATATATATATATATATATATATATACACGCACACATATGTGTGTATACATATAAATACGCACACACACATATATATATATATACATATGTGTGTATATATATATATACATATATACACACATATACATACATCTATTATATAAAGCTGTGTGTGTGTGTGTGTGTGTGTGTGTGTGTGTGTGTGTGTGTGTCTGGTCACGAATAGACTCCTATATGGTTGACTATTTTAAAAAAAACTGATTACATATGATAGAAGATGTATCGAGACACAGGAATGGGTATGTTTGATATGGCATAATAATGATTCATTAAAATTGTGGGGTCTGCGTTAGCGCCTGGTCCACAAAGTATGGAAATAAAAAATTTAAAAATTAAAAAAAAAAACGTTTACAAGGGTTTTTGATATAGATGGACATAATAATACTTTGATAAGTATGTTTTAACTTAAATAGGGATGGTATAATAAAATTGTGGGGTCTGCGTTTGTGCCTGGCCTCCATAGAATGGAAATACGCACAAACTTTAATAAAGACTTTTCATATCTATCTGCGTAAGTATACTTTGATAATTATGTTTCAGTTTGAAGAAATATGGTATAATAAAATTATGGGGTGTTCGTTCGCGCCTGACCTCCATAGAACGGAAATATGTCACAAAGTTTAACAAGGTTTTTTAATATAGATCCACAGAATATTGTGATACGTGTTTCAGTGTGAACAGGTATGGTTTAATAAATTATGAGGTTTATCTATTTTATTTTTACTTTCATCATATTTTGCTTTGGTTTTGATACTCCCAAATTCGAAAGTATCTCATTACAACCCTTCCTTTTCATAACCTATCATCTATATATATAAAAGGCAAAAATCGGTGTGTATGTATGTATGTATGTATGTTTGTTTGTAACGCTAAAACTTTTGAAAGACGGAACCAGAGTTGACAAATTTGGTATCATATTGCACCTTGATCACCCGGATGACAAATATCGAAATTTCACGTCAAACGGACCAGTAGAAAGGGGTCAACTGATCGTTTTTCTCCTAGGGGGGCCCCCCAAAAAACCTGTCATTTTAACGTTATTCAATACGTGTCACGTGACGTGACGTCAGCTCAAACTTTTGACAGACACAACCAAAGTTGACAAATTATGTATCATATTGAACCTTGATCACCCGCATGACAAATATCGAAATTCCACACCAAACGGACCATTAAAAGGGGGTGAACTGATCATTTCTCTCCTAGGGGGGCCCCCCAAAAAACCTGTCATTTTAATGTTAATATTACATAATCCAAAAACGCTTAGTCATGTCACGTGACGTGACGTCAACATCCAGTAATGGCGAACAAATGTAAACAAACACTTTGTTTTACCGATACTTTTGTAATTTCTCTTCTGCTTTGTTCTAGAGATTATTAAACTCCATGACAATGTCTCCAACGTATTTAACTGGTTAAAAATAGTATTTATACAAGAGTTTTAACGAAAAATATCAGGAAAAAATGTACAGGAATAAAAAAAAATTCAGCTTTCAAAATATTCGTCGATAAAAAAACCGATCTTTATATTTACGCTAGCCATTTTGTATATTACCACGTGACCTGCTATCTATTAAACTGGAGGGGGGGGATCCACTTGAATCCAACAAAACCAGTAATTTTTTTTTTCTATTATATATACATCATTTTCTATAAAATTAAGTGTAGACTTTATAATTAAAACAAAAAATGTTATCTATATATATAAATCCCAAATGTCTGTGAGTTTGTATGTTTGTATGTAACGCTAAAACTTTTGAAAGACACAACCAGACTTGATAAATTTGGTATCATATCGAAGCCCCGTGTCCCGGATGACAAATATCGAAATTTCACGTCAAACGGACGAGGAGAAAGGGGTAAACGTATCAGTTATCTCCAAGGGGGTCCCAAAAAAAACTGTCATTGTAATGCTTTTTATTACGTAATTCTTGAATGATCCAATGTAATTAATACGTAAAAAAAAAAAGCTTAGTCATGTCACGTGACGTGACGTCAACGTCCACTAATGGCGAACAATTGTTAATAAAAAGTTCTTTCTCCGATAGTTTTGCATTTTTCTCTTCGTCTCAGTTATATCGTTTTTAAAACTTTATGCCAATGATTCCATCGTGATTACCTGGTTAAAAATATTATTTATACAAGAGTTTTAACGAAAAATGTCAGGAAAAAATGTACGAGAATAAAAAAATTCACCTTTCAAAATATTAGACGATAATAAAAAATATCGTAATATTTATGTAATGTAAAATACTTAGCCATTTTGTATATTACCACGTGACCTCATACCTCTTAAGCTGGAAGGGGGGGGGAGGAGTAAAACCAACACCGTCTCTCTCTCTCACTCTCTCTCTCTCTCTCACTTTCTCTATCACCCTCTTTCTATTTTTCTATTCGTTTAAAAACGCTTAGTCATGTCACGTGACGTGACGTCAACGTCCACTAGTGGCGAATCTAATTGCTAACTTCAATATGCACCGGTTTTGTGCTGCTTCGAAAAGGAACAAAATTCAATATACACCGCTTTCTCTTCCCTCCCTCCCTCTCTCTCTCTTTCTCTCTCTCTCTCTCTCTCTCTCTCACACACAGTTTGTCACGTACGTATTTATTATACTTTTATCTCAGTAATTTTTAGTATATTTAATAGCATTTTCGGTCGACCTAGACGAGAGTGCCAAAATGGCCGACCAGCACCGAGATATGACATGTATTTAATTTAAGCCGTCGTTTCGTATCTTACAACATCGTATCTTACAACATATACAACAAATACTTTATTGTAACTTTTTCTTTAATAATCTATATTTAATAAATATTTATATAAAATTATCAGAATTGAAAAAAAAAGCCAAGCTGGCAACCCTGATAGGCACATGAATGTACCTTGGCAACACGGCTCTAGCTGAAATAACAACGGCTGGCATTTTTCGAATACATCGGTAAACACTGTATGTTTTTCGAGCTGAATAAACATGTTACATTGATTAAAAACACAAAAAATATATCCAGTTGGATAGAAAAGTAGCTTATCTTGCCTTTGATAACATTTATTTGTTATATATTTGTCTTTTGACAACTTTTTTGAATCTATGTTTACTATAATACAAACCCAAATATTCTTTCTTTTAAAACAGTAATGAATTTTCCGAACTCAATATTTTACAATTTTTTAAATTTTAAAATCTATCAAAATTTTTCTATTGATTCAATTTTTACGATATTTTCAGGGTCAATGTGAAATTTTATGTTCTTTCCAATAAATCGAAAATAATATTTTAGACTACCGTTTTTTTTTTTTAATTCACGAACCCCCCCCCCCCATGTACATTTTTCGAATACATCGCTAAACACTGTATGTTTTTCGAGCTGAATAAATATGTTACATTGAATAAAAACACAAAAAATATATCCAGTTGGATAGAAAAGTAGCTTATCTTGCCTTTGATAACATTTATTTGTTATATATTTGTCTTTTGACCGTCCACTAATGGCGAGTCTTTTTTTTTTTTTTAAATAAACCTAATTTTAAAATTTCGATGTTAGAAAAACAGTCCATGTAAATATAAAAATTCTATTTTTTGTTTGATAAAAATAATAAACAGTTAATAAATACAACAAAAAAGTCCATTAAGTTCAACAAACTAAACTCTTTTATTTATAATAAAACTCTTCGACAGTTTAAATGCTTTCAAAATCCTATGTAAGTATATCGTTTATACTGTACACAGATTCGAAAAAGTTGTCATCAAACAAATATATGACAGAGTTGAATAAATATGTTACATTGATTAAAAACACTTCTTATTAGCATTTTCTTTTTATATGACAACGTTAATGTTCATGAATCTCTCTTTTAATCACTTTTATCGACTATCATCCAAATAACCGGGGTCTAAAATTTGGGAAATTATTTTTCTATTCATTTAAAGAATATGCTATTAAAAAAGAAAAAGTCGATAAAAGTTAGACATAAACAGTAAAAAAATAGAAGATATTATTATTAAATAACAATAATTATTAAAAATATTTGTTATATATTTGTCTTTAGACAACTTTTTTGAATCTATGTGTACAATAATACAAACCCAAATATTCTTTTTTTTAAAACAGTAATGAATTTTCCGAACTCAATATTATACAATTTTTTAAATTTTAAAATCTATTAAAATTTTTCTATTGATTCAATTTTTACGATATTTACAGGGTCAATGTGAAATTTTATGTTCTTTCCAATAAATCGAAAATAATATTTTAGACTACCGTTTTTTTTTTTAATTCACGAACCCCCCCCCCCATGTACATTTTTCGAATACATCGCTAAACACTGTATGTTTTTCGAGCTGAATAAATATGTTACATTGAATAAAAACACAAAAAATATATCCAGTTGGATAGAAAAGTAGCTTATCTTGCCTTTGATAACATTTATTTGTTATATATTTGTCTTTTGACCGTCCACTAATGGCGAGTCTTTTTTTTTTTTTTAAATAAAACTAATTTTAAAATTTCGATGTTAGAAAAACAGTCCATGTAAATATAAAAATTCTATTTTTTGTTTGATAAAAATAATAAACAGTTAATAAATACAACAAAAAAGTCCATTAAGTTCAACAAACTAAACTCTTTTATTTATAAAAAAAACTATTCGACAGTTTAAATGCTTTCAAAATCCTATGTAAGTATATCGTTTATACTGTACACAGATTCGAAAAAGTTGTCATCAAACAAATATATGACAGAGTTGAATAAATATGTTACATTGATTAAAAACACTTCTTATTAGCATTTTCTTTTTATATGACAACGTTAATGTTCATGAATCTCTCTTTTAATCACTTTTATCGACTATCATCCAAATAACCGGGGTCTAAAATTTGGGAAATTATTTTTCTATTCATTTAAAGAATATGCTATTAAAAAAGAAAAAGTCGATAAAAGTTAGACATAAACAGTAAAAAAATAGAAGATATTATTTATTAAATAACAATAATTATTAAAAATATTTGTTATATATTTGTCTTTTGACAACTTTTTTGAATCTATGTTTACTATAATACAAACCCAAATATTCTTTTTTTTAAAACAGTAATGAATTTTCCGAACTCAATATTTTACAATTTTTTAAATTTTAAAATCTATTAAAATTTTTCTATTGATTCAATTTTTACGATATTTTCAGGGTCAATGTGAAATTTTATGTTCTTTCCAATAAATCGAAAATAATATTTTAGACTACCGTTTTTTTTTTTTAATTCACGAACCCCCCCCCCCATGTACATTTTTCGAATACATCGCTAAACACTGTATGTTTTTCGAGCTGAATAAATATGTTACATTGAATAAAAACACAAAAAATATATCCAGTTGGATAGAAAAGTAGCTTATCTTGCCTTTGATAACATTTATTTGTTATATATTAAAAATTCTATTTTTTGTTTGATAAAAATAATAAACAGTTAATAAATACAACAAAAAAGTCCATTAAGTTCAACAAACTAAACTCTTTTATTTATAATAAAACTCTTCGACAGTTTAAATGCTTTCAAAATCCTATGTAAGTATATCGTTTATACTGTACACAGATTCGAAAAAGTTGTCATCAAACAAATATATGACAGAGTTGAATAAATATGTTACATTGATTAAAAACACTTCTTATTAGCATTTTCTTTTTATATGACAACGTTAATGTTCATGAATCTCTCTTTTAATCACTTTTATCGACTATCATCCAAATAACCGGGGTCTAAAATTTGGGAAATAATTTTTCTATTCATTTAAAGAATATGCTATTAAAAAAGAAAAAGTCGATAAAAGTTATACATAAACAGTAAAAAAATAGAAGATATTATTATTAAATAACAATAATTATTAAAAATATTTGTTATATCTTTGTCTTTTGACAACTTTTTTGAATCTATGTGTACAATAATACAAACCCAAATATTCTTTTTTTTAAAACAGTAATGAATTTTCCGAACTCAATATTATACAATTTTTTAAATTTTAAAATCTATTAAAATTTTTCTATTGATTCAATTTTTACGATATTTTCAGGGTCAATGTGAAATTTTATGTTCTTTCCAATAAATCGAAAATAATATTTTAGACTACCGTTTTTTTTTTAATTCACGAACCCCCCCCCCCATGTACATTTTTCGAATACATCGCTAAACACTGTATGTTTTTCGAGCTGAATAAATATGTTACATTGAATAAAAACACAAAAAATATATCCAGTTGGATAGAAAAGTAGCTTATCTTGCCTTTGATAACATTTATTTGTTATATATTAAAAATTCTATTTTTTGTTTGATAAAAATAATAAACAGTTAATACATACAACAAAAAAGTCCATTAAGTTCAACAAACTAAACTCTTTTATTTATAATAAAACTCTTCGACAGTTTAAATGCTTTCAAAATCCTATGTAAGTATATCGTTTATACTGTACACAGATTCGAAAAAGTTGTCATCAAACAAATATATGACAGAGTTGAATAAATATGTTACATTGATTAAAAACACTTCTTATTAGCATTTTCTTTTTATATGACAACGTTAATGTTCATGAATCTCTCTTTTAATCACTTTTATCGACTATCATCCAAATAACCGGGGTCTAAAATTTGGGAAATTATTTTTCTATTCATTTAAAGAATATGCTATTAAAAAAGAAAAAGTCGATAAAAGTTATACATAAACAGTAAAAAAATAGAAGATATTATTATTAAATAACAATAATTATTAAAAATAAATATTAACATTTACAATAATAAAATGAGTTAATATTAAAAATAATTATTAAAATAAAAATGAGTTTATTATTAAAAATACATATTAATATTCAAATAAAATTGTTTTTATTATTAAAAATAAATATTAATATTTAAAGTAGAATAAAATGTGTTTATTATTACATACAAAAAAAAAAAAAATATGGGGACAGGGAAGCCTTCCCGGGCCCCCTTTCTGGGAGGAGAAGTTCCCTGGCTCCTACCTTTTTGGGAGTGCTCAGCCCGTCCTCCAGTCAACCACAATATTTGAAGAATAAAGATATTTTTGTTTTTGTGTTTTAGGTGGTGAAGGTGATCTGGGGAGTGTTTTTTTTTTCACAAAAAAGGTACTTTTTACGAATGGGTATCCAAGAAAATTACAGTATTTTGTCAGAAATTAAGGTTTTCATTGACCACTCTCAATACTATCAGAAATGAACAAAGTTAATTAAACAGTCTACACAATATAAACTAACTGTTTTGTTGGCTTTTTATTCTAACTCCAAACTAACCCATAACTACATTTTTCATTTATTTTGCAAATTTGATTTCCTTTAGTTTATATTGTGTAGCTGAATCAGAAATTGATTTAACTTTTGTCATCTGTAGTTAACATGCTATCAGCGCAATTACTACAGCGTAATCACACATGATCTACCAAAATAAAAACACTTCAGATAAAGTCTTAAATAGAATTCAGTTCCTTACATGACATCTGATGAAGTCAGTACAAACGTTACAAACTAATACTTGAAAAACAATTTGACATTTACTGTACTACAATATCACATTTGTATAGAAGTAGAAATCTGGATACCTATTCTGATACCTAATAAAAGAAAGGACACTCTTTGGGGCGGATTTTGATGATAACAAGTCACTAATTAGAAATTATAATAAACATTGAAATAATTTACTTGGTAATCACCCAATTTCTGCCACAAAGTTTCAATTGGCAAAACTCATAAGCATAAAATATATATTTTCTAATTTCATCTTTTTTTTTTTACATAATCTGGTTTGATGTTTTCCTAAATATTCAAATCACTATATTTTGCTGCTTAATATTAAATACAGCAAATGAGTTATTTTTATGCATCAAACAATTACATTTTCTCATTCATCCAAACTAATCACTGAACATCAATTTCATATTTTCTTCACTAAAATATTACTGTGCTTGATGTCATCAAGTAGAGCGGATCATTTTTTTTTACATTTCTTTACACATTTTTTACAAATGTTTTTGATAGTCCATACAAGGTTATAAGTGTTCAACATTTTTTTTCATTTGAATATATTTTGTCTAAGATTCTTAGCCTATGTCATTGCATACCAATTTGTTTCTTGAAAGTTAAGTTCACTGTAAAAACATCTGATACACCAAAATCCCTGATACCTGTTTCTTATAAGCGCCAAATAACTATCACTATTTCGATTTGTGTTTCATGAGAACAATTCAATATTGATACATTATAAGAAACATTTCCAGTGCTTTTCTCTTTTTAGCAATAGTTGGTTGATAATTAGAGGACACAACTAACCCTATGCTATGCTTTACTTTGTTTTGTATATATATTTTGTATTGTGTGAAATTAACAAAGATTCATATGCAGGAATCTGTTGATACATTCCAAGAATCCCAATGCGACCAACAAACTTGAAAGACTACAATTTCTTTTTACTATGACCAATAAGAAAGCTCAAGGACTAAGTTGTTGGACTCATCCTGATCACCATTTTAAATTATTGTTAACAGTAAGTTTAACATTTTAAGTACAGAATAATATTCCTTTTGATATTTATAAATTACTATTTTCTGTGACAGATGTTACTTTTTCAATATTGATTGTACCCTCTTTTGTGTTTTTAAATTTTGCATACAATAATATTAAGCACACCATACCAAGACCACTATTTGAGCATCTAATAAACTGCCTACCAAGACCAATGTTTTCAAGTGACAATGAAGAGTATTCATGTTATGTTTCACATTTTTATGTTTTGAAATATTCTGCTGCTTATTATCAAATTCAGCAGATGTTTACTTTGTTTTGTGTATATACTTTATATTAGGTAGAATAAACAAAACTTAATTTCGCTACCATCATTATTTGTAGTGACATGCACTGTTAACATAAATAAAATCAATGGTGACAATCCCTGATACCTGTTTCGTATAAGCACCAAATAACTATGATAATGTGTTATTGTTGATACATTATAATAAACATTTCCATTGACTGGTCGTTTGCTTAGCTTAGGTTTACATCATTTTTTCACAATGTTTCTCTACTTGCTTTTAGCATGAGAGCAGATCATATTCTGCACATGTTTCATGCATATCACAAAAACTTATAATATTTGATCAACATTTGACTAACAATTTTACAAAAAAGACCTACCACCTTAAGGGGGGTTAAGGTAAGGCTCCCCACATAACCATAAAAGAAAGCCGCCCCCCCCCCCATACAGTGGGAAAGAGCTCCCTTCCCATTCTGGGGCAGAGAAGGGGCAAGGAAAACTCTTAAACATAAATGGTCAACGGAGGGTATACACCCTGGGAAACTAAAAGTCTATATGGAATCTGCATAAATTAAAATATCCTGTTTAAGCGTATTGTATGACAGGGAGGGAAGGTCAACAGGTGGAAGAAAAATGGTCTACGCAGAGCATACCGCCTGACAAGCTAAAATCGCCTTTTTATATACGGCAGACAATCAGACTCTGATTGCCTGGACGGCGGGCTGAGCAATGAATGTGGAAGCCGGGGAACTTCTCTCAGAAGGAGGATGGGAGGCCCAGGGAGCCTTCGCTCTCCTCCTAAGAGAGGGATATCCTCTTACTCCCTTTGGAAAGAGATCAACCTTACACAAAACAAAAAATATGGGAAGAGAAGCCTTCCCGGGCCCCCCTCCCCCTTCTGGGAGGAGAAGTTCCCTGGCTCCAACCTTTTTTTGGGGGGGGGGGCTAAGCCTGTCCTCCAGGCAACCAAATGAAAAAGAAATTTACCCATCCCACCTTTGTAGGAAGTGTGCTCAGCCCACCTTCTGAGCCACTGTGAAAGTTTCCTTCCACCAAAAGGGAAGGGAACGAGGAAGGAAAAGTCTCTGAGAATCTTCATGCAACTTCTTTGACAAAGAAACTGTTTTCACTTGATTCCACACAAAATTTTTATTGCTTTTTCATCTATTGTCTTATATTAGGATTTCTTTATGCATGTTATTTTATTTAAGAGTACTAAATAGCTTTTCAGTTTCTTGAGACTCTTACAACTGTCTGGATTCTGCAGCAACGTTGTGGAGTGATATGTAAAACATAAATTGGTACTTTATAACAATAGGTATGTAGAATTCTAACTCGCCAGTGTTGATCGTTTCAATTATTTACAAATTCACCAGGTCCTGGATATCACCATAAACTGTATCCAAACATGGGGCTTTGTGAAGTGTGAAGCCACCATTTAATTGCTATTGCTACCAGGTCCACTCTGATCTGGAGTAGTAGTACCTGTTAGGGTCCCAATTATGAGTTAAATAGAAACCAACATTAAATAAACAAATATATTCTAGGAAAAAAAAAATGTCACTAGATTGGGCATGAAATAACCTGATATAGTGTTGATATGTCATAAAACAAAATGAACCAACAAATTCACCAATCGACACAATATCAACAAATGTATCTTTCTTTTCCTTATTCTGTGCTTATTTCTTGGTAATAAGCTTATCATTAACTAACCCTGACATTTCTTTTAATTTGTTTTTTGTATATATTTTATTTTGTGTAGAATAACCAAAAAGACATTTAGCTACATTTGCAGCGAAATGTTAGCATACATAAAATCACTGGTGACAACCCATGATGTTGTTTCTTATGAACACGAAATAACCAACACGCTTTCCATTGGTTTTTCATGATAACAATTTAATATTGATAAATTATAATAAACATGTCCATTACTTTTCTTTTTTTATCAATAAATATACTTGGTTGATAATTAGAGAACACAATGTTTATTGTAATAAAACTTGTGATCTATAACATCCAATTCTAAAAATTAAACTTTCCTTTCTCAATTGAAACAAACAACATACCCCACACTATGTTCCTAAAAATGAGGATTTTACTATTGCGTTTACATAATTTTTTAGCTATGTTTCTCTTACTTTCAGCATGAGATCATTTTCTACACGTGTTTCATGCATACCACACAAACATTTTACCTCTGACATTTTTAATTTTTTTCCAATTTCCTTTCACCATGAACATTATCATTAGTACAGTTTTCATTTAAAATGAAGCTGTACATGGTTACTATTACTTGGAAAGCAGATCTAAAAAAAAAAAATATCTGTTTTCACTTTGAAAATTTACGATTTATAGATCTCGGATTTGGCCCTTCTTCACCTTTTATCTTACATTTGTAAATATTGTATATATAAACTTTTTTCTTATTTCTCCAATGTTATTTCATTCATGCAATTTCATAATCCACCAACATTGTATAAGATTCAATTCCATTTGACACTTGAAAACAACTTTTTATATAGTAAACAGCATTTATTTCTTTTCAGACATATTCTTATTTTATTTTATTTCCAGTACTATGTTTTATTTCATTTTGTGGACACTCATTTAACTCTCTGGGATGCTGCAGGGAACATGTAGAGTGATATATCAAACAAGAAGTGGTACTTTATGACAATAGGTATCTAGGATTTACACATACCAGTGTTGATAGTTTGAAATATTTACAGACTAACATTTTACACAATATAAACACATGTACCTTTTTTTTCTTTTCCTTTGCTTATTTCTCGAACCTAAACTTATCATTAACTAACCCGTAACTTTGTTTACTTTGTTTTGCGTATATATTTTATATTGGGTAGAATTAACAAAACTTAATTTCGCTACCATCATTATTTTTAGTGACATGCACTGTTAACATCAATAAAATCACTGGTGACAATACTTGATACCTGTTTCGTATAAGCACCAAATAACTATCACTATTTCGATTTGCTTTTTCATGATAATATGTTCATCTTGATACATTATAATAAACATTTCCATTCACTGGTCGTTTGCTTAGCTTAGCTTTACATCATTTTTTCACAATGTTTCTCTACTTGCTTTCAGCATGAGAGCAGATCATATTCTAAACGTTTCATGCATATCACACAAACTTATAATATTTGATCAACATTTGACTAACAATTTTTTGCCAATTTCCTTCAACATTCTCATTACCATTACTACAGTTTACATTTTGTCGTTAAAATGAAGCTGTACATGTTTCCTATTACTTGGAAACCAGATTTGTAAAAATCCCATTTTTTTTTCACTCTGAGAATTTTCATTATATTTCTTTGACAAACGATTTATTTTCAATGAACTTCAGCACATGATTGTTACTGCTTTTTCCCCTTTTGTCTTATATTTGTTTTTCTTCATGCCAAATATTTTATATATCAATTTTATTTCTTTAATTCTTAGTCCACCAATATAGTATAAGTTTCAATTGCATTGAACGCAATGTTTTAGATAGTAAACATCAGCATATTTCACTTTTCAAGCACTTTTTCATTTTATTTCAAATACTATGTTTTATTTCATTTTGTTGACTCTCATTTACCCCTCTAGGGTGCTACAAGTAACATGTAGATTGATATACCAAACATGAATTGGTGCTTTATAACAATAGGTATCTATAATTTTGCTTAATTCTCTAACCTAAACTTATCATTAACTAACCGTAAATTATGTTTTAGTTTTGTGTATATATTTTATATTGTGAAGAATAAACAAAAATTCATTTCACCACCACATTTGCACTGTTAGCATACACAAATATCACTGGTTACAATCATTGGTAGCTGTTTTTTAAAAACACCAAATAACATTCACGCTTTCCATTGGTTTCTCATGATAACAATTTAATATTGATAAATTATAATAAACAAGTCCATTACATTCTCTTTTTATCAATAAATATACTTGGTTGATAATTAAAGAACACAATGTTTATTGTAATAAAACTTGTGATCTATAACATCGAATTGTATAAATTAAAGTTTCCTTTCTCAATTGAAACAAACAACATATCCCACACTAAAAATGAGGATTTTACTATTGCCTTTTAGATCATTTTTTAACAATGTTTCTCTTCTTACTTTCAGCATCAGAAAATATAATTTTCTACACGTGTTTCATGCATACCACACAAACGTATATGTGACCAACATTTTACCTCTGATACATTTTTTTCCAATTTCCTTTCACCATTGTCAGTATCATTAGTACAGTTTTCGTTTTGTCTTTAAAATGAAGTTGTACATGTTTCTTAATACTTCGAAACCAAATATATCAAAAAATAATTTTTTTCACTTACAAAATTTTCATGATATTTCTTTGACAATCATATTTGTTTTTAATTGAATTCAGCATATGATTCTTACTGCTTTATCACCTTTTATCTTATATTTCTTTTTCTTCATGCCAAATATTTTAAATATCACATTTTTGCTCATTTCTTAAATTGAATTAAAAAAATGGATTTTTTTATTCCACCAATATTGTATAAGGCTCAATTCCATTGAACACAGTGTTTTATATAGTAAACATCAGCATTTGTTTCTATTTTATTTCACATACTGTTTCATTTCACTTTCTCGATAATCATTTACATCTTTGGGGTGCAACAGGGAACATGTAGAGTGATATATCAAACATGAATTGGAACTTTATAACAATAGGTATCTAGAATTTCCACATACCAGTGTGGATAGTTTTAAATATTTACAAACTTACAATTTACACACTATAAACAAATGTATCTTTTTTTCTTTTCTTTGCTTATTTCTCGAACCTAAACTTATCATTAACTAAACCTAAACTTTGTTTACTGCATTTTGTGTATATATTTTATAATGGGTGAAATAAACAAAACTTAATTTGGCTAATATCATTTGTAGTGGCATGCACTATTGACATATATAAAATCACAGGTGACAATCCTTGATTCCAGTTTCGTATAAGCACAAAATATCTATCATTATTTCGATTTGTTGTTCATGATAAAAAATTTAATATTGATACATTGTAATAAACATTTCCATTGCTTTTACCTTTTTATCAATACATATACTTGGTTGATAATTAGAGGACACAACTAACCCTATACTTTGCTTTACTTTGTTTTGTATATATATTTTGTATTGTGTGGAATTAACAAAGATTCATATGCAGGAATCTGTTGATACATTCCAAGAATCCCAATGCGACCAACAAACTTGAAAGACTACAATTTCTTTTTACTATGACCAATAAGAAAGCTCAAGGACTAAGTTGTTGGACTCATCCTGATCACCATTTTAAATTATTGTTAACAGTAAGTTTAACATTTTAAGTACAGAATAATATTTCTTTTGATATTTATAAATTACTATTTTCTGTGACAGATGTTACTTTTTCAATATTGATTGTACCCTCTTTTGTGTTTTTACATTTTATGGGTATCCAAGATACATTCAGTATTTTGTCAGAAATTAAGATTTTCATTGACGACTCTCAATGCTATCAGAAATGACCAATCTACACAATACAAACTAACTGTTTTGTTGGCTTTTTATTCTAACTCCAAACTAACCCATAACTACATATTGCTTTTATTTTGCAAATTTGATTTCCTTTAGTTTATATTGTGTAGCTGAATCAGAAATTGATTTAACTTTTGTCATTTGTAGTTAACATGCTTTCAGCGCAATTACTACAGTGTAATCACACATGATATACCAAAATAAAAACACTTCAGATAAAGTCTTCTTACATAGAATTCAGTTTCTTACATGACATCTGATGAAGTCAGTACAAACGTTACAAACTAATACTTGAAAAACAATTTGACATTTACTGTACTACAATATCATATTTGTATAGAAGTAGAAATCTGGATACCTATTCTGATACCTAATAAAAGAAAGGACACTCTTTGGGGCGGATTTTGATGATAACAAGTCACTAATAAGAAATTATAATAAACATTGAAATAATTATGAATTTTACCAAAATAAAATTGCATGGTAATCACCCAATTTCTGCCACAAAATTTTAATTGGCAAAACTCATAAACAGAAAATATATATTTTCTAATTTCATCTTTTTTTTTTACATAATCTGATTTGATGTTTTCCTAAATATTCAAATCACTATTTTTTTGCTGCTTAATATCAAATACAGCAAATGAGTTATTTTTTATGCATCAAACAATTACATTTTCTCATTCATCCAAACTAATCACTGAACATCAATTTCATATTTTCTTCACTAAAATATTACTGTGCTTGATGTCATCAAGTAGAGCGGATCATTTTTTTTTCATTTGTTCACACATTTTTCCAATTTATATATATTTTGTCTAAGATTCCTAGCCTATGTCATTGCATACCTATCTGTTTATTAAAAGTTAAGGTTCACTGTAAACACATACGTTACACCAAAATAAAAACGCTTCAGATAATGTCTTGATATTCAATTAAGTTTCTCACATGACATCTTATGAAGTTAGTAGAAATGTTACAGACTTTTGAATCTCAAACACTTTCAATACTGTGCACTGATATTTTCTTTTTTGGAATATAAGCACATTCATGATTTTTTTTACAAGCGCCAACAAATGTCACATTTTGTAGCAATGTACTGAAACAATTATAAAAATAGGTATCTAGGAAAAGGCTACTACATATGTTATAAATTCCAAATTTCCACAACCTGGCAAATACTGGTACACGCTAGCAAATTAAGATTTGCAATTACAGAATATGATTCTAATTTTTTCCTTTGCTCTTTATTCTAACACTACACTAAGTTTACTGTTTTATTTCGCTACAGTTGATATTGTGTAGAACAATAAGAAAATCATAGTGAACAATGCATTCAACAAAATTACACACACATTTCTAGATACCTATATCTAATAAGTTCAAAAGAAAGGACACACTTAGGGAGGTATTTTGGTGGTCAAGTCACTAAATAGAGATTAGCTGGTTTCCCGGCATAGCCCAGGATGTAATAAAGATTGACTGAAATACATGTTCTAGCTGGTTTCTAGGCGTTGCCAGGGATGTAATATAGACACATTATGTTGTATATTACCTGTTCTCTTCTCCCTAAGGTAAAACAATTTCATATACATGCTGTAAATTACCTACGCTAGGGATAAAACATGAACAATACCAGTCCTAGGGTAGATAAAACAAATAATCACATAGAGATGAAAGATTCCTCTCCCCTAAGAATAAAACATATATTCAATATCTGCTTTTGTTTTTTCATTGTTTATACGGTCACTTTCTCTATCACCCTCTTTCTATTTTTCTATTCGTTTAAAAACGCTTAGTCATGTCACGTGACGTGACGTCAACGTCCACTAGTGGCGAATCTAATTCCCAACTTCACTATGCACCGGTTTGGTTACTATGGAAACACTTAATTTTTGTGCTGCTTCGAAAAGGAACAAAATTCACTATACACCGCTTTCTCTTCCCTCTCTCTCTCTCTCTCTCTCTCTCTCTCTCTCACACACACTTTCTCTTTAAAACAAGTCGGTGTGTTTCTGATGTTACGTACGTATTTTTTATATTTTTATCTCAGTAATTTTTATTATATTAAATAGCATTTTCTTTTTTTTTTTTCATGGGAAATTATTTTTCTATTCGTTTTAAGAAAATGCTATTAAAAAATAAAAATTCGTTAGATTCTGGCAACAGTTATTTATTTATGCTATTCGCAGCCGGCCGGCGGCAAAACCGGAAGTTGTCGAGATAAACGGGCTTAGACATTTTGTAAACATTGTTTTTAAAAAGAAACCGTCACTTCCTTTGTAAACAACGGGTGGCATTTTTCGAATACATCGGTAAACACTGTATGTTTTTCGAGCTGAATAAACATGTTACATTGAATAAAAACACAAAAAATATATCCAGATGCCTTTGATAACATTTATTTGTTATATATTTGTCTTTTGACAACTTTTTTGAATCTACGTGTACAATAATACAAACCCAAATATTTTTTTTTTTAAACAGTAATGAATTTTCCGAACTCAATATTTTACAATTTTTAAAATTTTAAAATCTATCAAAATTTTTCTATTAATTCAATTTTTACGATATTTTCAGGGTCAATGTGAAATTTTATGTCCTTTCCAATAAATCGAAAATAATATTTAAGACTACCGTTTTTTTTTTAATTCACGAACCCCCCCCCCATGTACATTTTTCGAATACATCGCTAAACACTGTATGTTTTTCGAGCTGAATAAATATGTTACATTGAATAAAAACACAAAAATTATATCCAGTTGGATAGAAAAGTAGCTTATCTTGCCTTTGATAACATTTATTTGTTATATATTTGTCTTTTGACAACTTTTTTGAATCTACGTGTACAATAATACAAACCCAAATATTTTTTTTTTAAAAAAGTAATGAATTTTCCGAACTCAATATTTTACAATTTTTTACATTTTAAAATCTATCAAAATTTTTCTATTGATTCTATTTTTACGATATTTTCAGGGTCAATGTGAAATTTTATGTTCTTTCCAATAAATCGAAAATAATATTTTAGACTATCGTTTTTTTTTTAAATTCACGAACCCCCCCCATGTACATTTTTCGAATACATCGCTAAACACTGTATGTTTTTCGAGCTGAATAAATATGTTACATTGAATAAAAACACAAAAAATATATCCAGTTGGATAGAAAAGTAGCTTATCTTGCCTTTGATAACATTTATTTGTTATATATTTGTCTTTTGACCGTCCACTAATGGCGAGTCTTTTTTTTTTTTTTAAATAAAACTAATTTTAAAATTTCGATGTTCGAAAAACAGTCCATAATATGTCATTATAAAAATTCTATTTTTGTTTGATAAAAAGAATAAAACAGTTAATAAATACAACAAAAAAGTCCATTAATTTCAACAAGCTAAACTCTTTTATTTATAATAAAACTCTTCGACAGTTTAAATGCTTTCAAAATCCTATGTAAGTATATCGTTTTTACTGTACACAGATTCGAAAAAGTTGTCATCAAACAAATATATGACAGAGTTGAATAAATATGTTACATTGATTAAAAACACTTCTTATTAGCATTTTCTTTTTATATGACAACGTTAATGTTCATGAATCTCTCTTTTAATCACTTTTATCGACTATCATCCAAATAACCGGGGTCTAAAAGTTGGGAAATAATTTTTCTATTCATTTAAAGAATATGCTATTAAAAAAGAAAAAGTCGATAAAAGTTAGACATAAACAGTAAAAAAAAAGAAGATATTATTATTAAATAACAATAATTATTAAAAATAAATATTAACATTTACAATAATAAAATGAGTTAGTATTACAAATAATTATTAATATTTAACATATGTGTTCATTAATAACAATAAATATTAATATTTAATATAAAATAAAATGTGTTTATTAATGAATATAAATATTACTATTTAAAATTATAAAATGTGCTTATTATTAACAATAAATATTAATATTTAAAATAATAACATGTGTTTATTATTAAAAGTAAATATTAATATTTAAAATAAAATAACATGTGTTTATTATTAAAAATTAATATTAACATTTACAATAATAAAAGGTGTTTATTATTAACAATAAGTATTAATATTAAAAATAACATAAAATGTGTTTATTATTAAAAATAAATAATAATATTTAAAATAATAAAATGTGTTCATTATTAAAAATAAATATTAATATTAAAATAAAAATGTGTTTATTATTAAAAATACATATTAATATTCAAATAAAATTGTTTTTATTATTAAAAATAAATATTAATATTTAAAGTAGAATAAAATGTGTTTATTATTATAAATAAATATTAATATTTAAAATAATATGTGTTTATTATTAAAAATAAATATTAATATTTAAAATAATATAATGTGTTTATTATTACAAATAAATATTAATATTAAAATAAAATGTGTTTATTAATAAAAATAAATATTAAGGAAGGTCAACAGGTGGAGGAAAAATAGTCAATGCAGGTCATACCACCTGACCAGCTAAAATCGCCTTTTTATATAAGGCAGACAGTCAGACTATTTGCCTTGAGGGCGGGCTAAGCCCTCCTACCCCCCCCCAAAGCTGAGAGCTGGGGAAACTTCTCTCAGAAGGGGTATGGGAGGACAGGGAGACCTTCCCTCTTTCAACTAAGAGATAGATATCCTTTTGTATGGTTGATTGACCCCCCCCCCCTGTCGGTTCCGCTTACTCCATTCGGAAAGAGATCAACCTTACACACAAAAAAAAAAAAAAATATGGGGACAGGGAAGCCTTCCCGGGCCCCCTTTCTGGGAGGAGAAGTTTCCTGGCTCCTACCTTTTTGGGAGTGCTCAGCCCGCCCTCCAGTCAACCACAATATTTGAAGAATAAAGATATTTTTGTTTTTGTGTTTTAGGTGGTGAAGGTGATCTGGGGAGTGTTTTTTTTTTTTTCACAAAAAAGGTACTTTTTACGAATGGGTATCCAAGAAAATTACAGTATTTTGTCAGAAATTAAGGTTTTCATTGACCACTCTCAATACTATCAGAAATGAACAAAGTTAATTAAACAGTCTACACAATATAAACTAACTGTTTTGTTGGCTTTTTATTCTAACTCCAAACTAACCCATAACTACATTTTTCTTTTATTTTGCAAATTTGATTTCCTTTAGTTTATATTGTGTAGCTGAATCAGAAATTGATTTATCTTTTGTCATTTGTAGTTAACATGCTATCAGCGCAATTACTACAGTGTACTCACACATGATCTACCAAAATAAAAACACTTCAGATAAAGTCTTAAATAGAATTCAGTTCCTTACATGACATCTGATGAAGTCAGTACAAACGTTACAAACTAATACTTGAAAAACAATTTGACATTTACTGTACTACAATATCACATTTGTATAGAAGTAGAAATCTGGATACCTATTCTGATACCTAATAAAAGAAAGGACACTCTTTGGGGCGGATTTTGATGATAACAAGTCACTAATAAGAAATTATAATAAACATTGAAATAATTTAAGAATTTTACCAAAATAAAATTGCATGGTAATCACCCAATTTCTGCCACAAAATTTTAATTGGCAAAACTCATAAGCATAAAATATATATTTTCTAATTTCATCTCTTTTTTTTTACATAATCTGGGTTGATGTTTTCCTAAATATTCAAATCACTATATTTTGCTGCTTAATATTAAATACAGCAAATGAGTTATTTTTACGCATCAAACAATTACATTTTCTCATTCATCCAAACTAATCACTGAACATCAATTTCATATTTTCTTCACTAAAATATTACTGTGCTTGATGTCATCAAGTAGAGCGGATCATTTTTTTTTCATTTGTTCACACATTTTTCCAATTTATATATATTTTGTCTAAGATTCCTAGCCTATGTCATTGCATACCAATCTGTTTATTAAAAGTTAAGGTTCACTGTAAACACATACGTTACACCAAAATAAAAACGCTTCAGATAATGTCTTGATATTCAATTAAGTTTCTCACATGACATCTTATGAAGTTAGTAGAAATGTTACAGACTTTTGAATCTCAAACACTTTCAATACTGTGCACTGATATTTTCTTTTTTGGAATATAAGCACATTCATGATTTTTTTTACAAACGCCAACAAATGTCACATTTTGTAGCAATGTACTGAAACAATTATAAAAATAGGTATCTAGGAAAAGGCCACTACATATGTTATAAATTCCAAATTTCCACAACCTGGCAAATACTGGTACACGCTAGCAAATTTAGATTTGCAATTACAGAATATGATTCTAATTTTTTCCTTTGCTCTTTATTCTAACACTACACTAAGTTTACTGTTTTATTTCGCTACAGTTGATATTGTGTAGAACAATAAGAAAATCATAGTGAACAATGCATTCAACAAAATTACACACACATTTCTAGATACCTATATCTAATAAGTTCAAAAGAAAGGACACACTTAGGGAGGTATTTTGGTGGTCAAGTCACTAAATAGAGATTAGCTGGTTTCCCGGCATAGCCCAGGATGTAATAAAGATTGACTGAAATACATGTTCTAGCTGGTTTCTAGGCGTTGCCAGGGATGTAATATAGACACATTATGTTGTATATTACCTGTTCTCTTCTCCCTAAGGTAAAACAATTTCATATACATGCTGTAAATTACCTACGCTAGGGATAAAACATGAACAATACCAGTCCTAGGGTAGATAAAACAAATAATACATAGAGATGAAAGATTCCTCTCCCCTAAGAATAAAACATATATTCAATATCTGCTTTTGTTTTTTTCATTGTTTATACGGTCCCGAGCAACGCCGGGTAGCCCTGCTAGTTCATACTAAAAAAAAAAAAACGCTTAGTCATGTCACGTGACGTGACGTCAATATCCACTAATGGCGAACAATTGTACCTATTTATTATGCCTCCCCACGGGACAGTTAGACACCAGGGTCGTTTTTTAACGTGGAGAAAAGGTACAAAAATAAAAATTGTCTCAGTCGTGGAGGATTTCTCCTCCACCGAAAGAGAACAAGAAATAGAAGTGCAGCATCTGAAGAACAGATACTACACTTTGATCTTGACCAAAAGGCCAAGAATGCGAACAATTGTAAATAACAACTTTTTTCACAAAACCAACACCGTCTTTCTTTTTTTTCTCTCTCTTTCTCTCTCTCACCCACTTACTCTTCCCTCTCTCTCACCCTCTTTCTCTTGACGTCACACCACTGTTAAACTGTGGGGGGGGGGGAAACACATTCCCAGGCATTATCTCCCATAGATGCACATTTTATTAGAAATTCAGCTTTCAAAATATTAGACGATAATAAAAATATAAAACCAACACCCTCTTTCTCTTTTCTCTCTCTCTCACCAACTTACTCTTCTCTCTCTCTCACCCTCTTTCTCTTGACCTCCTACTACTGTTAAACTGTGTGTGTGGGGGGGGGGAAGAGGCAGCTTGAAAACCAACAAAAACAGTGCACAGTTTCCCAAGCATTTGGGGTGGGAAGGGGGGGAAGAAGCCGAGCGCACAGTTTCGTGTGAGAGAGAGAGAACAATTCTCAACCTATATACTCAACAAATTTTTTATCTACAGATTTGAAAGTTTGTATATAGGGTATTCAGACATATGGAAATATATCTAGCATAATCTATCTATTATATCTATAAAAGTGAAAATGTGTGTGTGTGTGAGGTAGCCAGAGAGAGAGAGAGAGAGAGAGAGAGAGAGAGAGAGAGAGAGAGAGACAACAATTCTCAACCTATATATTCAATACATTTTTTATCTACAGATTTGAAAATTTGTATATAGGGTATTCAGACATATGGAAATATATCTAGCATAATCTATCTATTATATCTATAAAAGTGAAAATGTGTGTGTGTGTGAGGTAGCCAGAGAGAGAGAGAGAGAGAGAGACAACAATTCTCAACCTATATATTCAATACATTTTGTATCTACAGATTTGAAAATTTGTATATAGGGTATTCAGACATATGGAAATATATCTAGCATAATCTATCTATTATATCTATAAAAGTGAAAATGTGTGTGTGTGTGTGTGCGTAAGAGAGAGAGAGAACAATTCTCAACCTATATACTCAACGTATTTTTATCTACGGATTTTAAACTTTGTATATAGGGTATTCAGACATATAGAAATATATCTAGCATAATCTATACATTATATCTATAAAAGTGAGAATGTGAGTGTGTGAGAGAGAGAGAACAATTCTCAACCTATATATTCAACAAATTTTTTACCTACAGATTTGAAAATTTGTATATTGGGTATTCAGACATATGGAAATATATCTAGCATAATCGATCTATTATATCTATAAAAGTCAGAATGTTTGCGTGTGGTTGTGTGTGTAAGGTTGCGAGAGAGAGAGAGAGAACAATTCTCAACCTATCTATTCAATAAATTTGTTATCTACAGATTTGACCATTTGTATATAGGGTATTCAGACATATGGAAATATATCCAGCATAATCTATCTATTATATCCATAAAAGTGAGAATGTGTGCGTGAGAGAGAGAGAGAGAGAGAGAGAGAGAGAGAGAGTAAGTACAATTCTCACCCTATATATTCAACAAATTTTTTATCTACCGATTATAAAATTTGTATATAGGGTATTCAGACATATGGAAATATATCTAGCATAATCTATCTATTATATCTAGAAAAGTGAGAATGTGTGTGAAAGAGAGAGAGAGAAGAGAGAGAGAGAACAATTCTCAACCTATATATTCAACTAATTTTTATGTACAGATCTGAAAATTTGTATACAGGGTATTCAGACATATGGAAATATATCTAGCATAATCTATTATATCTATAAAAGGTAGAATGTGTGTGTGTGTTTGTGAGTGAGTGAGTGAGTGAGTGAGAGAGAGAGAGAGAGAGAACAATTCTCAACCTATATACTCAACAAATTTTGTATCTACAGATTTGATAATTTGTATATAGGGTATTCAGACATAAGGAAATATATCTAGCATAATCTATCTATTATATCTGTAAAAGTGAGAATGTGTGTGAAAGAGAGAGAGAGAGAACAATTCTCAACCTATATATTCAACAAATTCTATCTTTACAGATTTGAAAATTTGTATATAGGGTATTCAGACATTTGGAAATATATCTAGCATAATCTATTATATCTATAAAAGTGAGAATGTGTGTGTGAGAGAGAGAGAAAGAACAATTCTCAACCTATATACTCAACAAATTTTTTATCTACAGATTTAAAAATTTGTATATAGGGTATTCAGACATATAGAAATATATCTAGCATAACCTATCTATTATATCTATAAAATGACCATGTGTGTGTGTGTGAGAGAGAGAGAGAGAGTCAGAGAGAGAGAGAGAACAATTTTCAGCTTGTGTGTGTGTGAGAAAGAGAGAGAGAGAAAGAGAGGAAGGAAAATTCTCACCCTATATATTCAACAAATTTTTTATCTACATATTAGAAAATTTGGATATAGGGTATTCAGACGTATGGAAATATATCTAGCATAATCTATCTATTATATCTATAAAAGTGAGAATGTGTGTGAGAGAGAGAGAGAAAGAGAGAGAGAGAGAACAATTCTCAACCTATATATTCAACTAATTTTTTATCTACAGATTTGAAAATGTGTATATTGGGTATTCAGACATATGTAAATATATCTGGCATAATCTATGTATTATATCTATAAAAGTGTGAATGTGAGTGATGGAAAGAGCAAAAAATTCTCAACCTATATAACCTATAAAAGTGAGAATATGTGTGAGAGAGAGAGAGAGAGAGAACAATTCTCAACCTATATATTCCACACATTTTTGGGCACAGATTTGGAAATTTGTATATAGGGTAGGCAGACATATAGAAATATATCTAGCATAATCTATCTATTATATCTATAAAAGTGAGAACTTGTGTGTGTGTGTGTGTGTGAGAGAGAGAGAGAACAATTCTTAACCTACATACTCAACAAATTTTTTACCTACAGTTTAGAAAATTTGTATATAGGGTATTCAGACATATGGAAATATATCTAGCATAATCTATCTATTATAACTACAAAAGTTAGAATGTGTGTGTGTGAGAGAGAGAGAGAGAGAGAGAGAACAATTCTAAACCTATATATTCAACAAATTTTTTATCTACAGATTTGAAACTTTGTATATAGGGTATTCAGACATATGGAAATATATCTAGCATAATCTATCTATTTTATCTATAAAAGTGAGAATGCGTGTGTGTGAGATAGCGAGAGAGAGAGAGAGAAAAAGAGAGAGATAAAAATTCTCAACCTATACATTCAACAAATTTTTTATCCACAGATTTGAACATTTGTATATAGGGTGTTCAGACATATAGAAATATATCTAGCATAATCTATCTATTATATGTATAAAAGTGAGAATGTGTGTGTGTGAGAGAGAGAGGACAATTGTCAACCTATGTATACAACAAATTTTTTATCTACAGATTTCAAAATTTGTATATTGGGCATTCAGACATATTTCAATATATCTGGCATAATCTGTCTATTATATCTATAAAAGTGAGAATGTGTGTGATAGAGAGAGAGAGAACAATTCTCAACCTATATACTCAACAAATTTTTTATCTACAGATTGGAAAATTTGTATATAGGGTATTCAGACATATGGAAATATATCTAGCATAATCTATTATATCTATAAAAGTGAGAATGTGTGTGTGTGTGTGTGTGAGAGAGAGAGAGAGAGAGAGAACAATTCTCAACCCATATACTCAACAAATTCTTTATCTACAGATTTTAAAATTTGTATATAGAGTATTCATACAAATAGAAATATATCTAGGATAATCTTTCTATTATATCTATAAAAGTGAGAATGTGTGTGTGTGTGTGAGCGAGAGAGAGAGAGAGAGAGAGAACAGTTCTCAACCTATACATTCAACAAATTTTTATATATAGGGTATTCAGAAATATCGAAATATATCTAGCATAATCTATTATATCATTAAAAGTTAGAATGTGTGTGTGTGAGAGATAGAGAGAACAATTCTCAACCTATGCACTCTACAAATTTTTTATCTACAAATTAGAAAATTTGTATATAGGGTATTCACACATATGGAAATATATCTAGCATAATCTATCTATTATATCTATAAAAGTTAGAATGTGTGTGTGAGGTAGCCAGAGAGAGAGAGAGAGAGAGAGTAAGAACAATTTTCAACCTATATATTCAACAAATATTTGATCTACAGATTAGAAAATTTGTATATAGGGTATTCAGACATATGGAAATATATCTAGCATAATCTATCTATTATATCTCTAAAATTGAGAATGTGTGTGTGAGAGAGAGAGAGAGAACAATTTTCAACCTATATACTCAACAAATTTTTTTATCTACAGATTTGAAAATTTGTATATAGGGTATTCAGACATATGGAAATATATCTAGAGTAATCTATCTATTATATCTATAAAAGTGAGAATGCGTGTGTGTGTGAGAGAGAGCGACACAGAACAATTCTCAACCTATATATTCAACAAATTTTTTATGTACAGATCTGAAATATCACATTTGTATAGAAGTAGAAATCTTGATACCTACTCTGATACCTAATAAAAGAAAGGACACTCTTTAGGGCGGATTTTGATCATAA
Organism: Euprymna scolopes; assembly: GCF_053919585.1. Classification (NCBI taxonomy): domain Eukaryota; kingdom Metazoa; phylum Mollusca; class Cephalopoda; order Sepiida; family Sepiolidae; genus Euprymna; species Euprymna scolopes. The sequence goes on along the minus strand of NC_136526.1, from coordinate 18,146,746 downwards.
CAAGTCACTAATTAGAAATTATAATAAACATTCTAATAATTTAAGAATTTTACCAAAATAAAATTGCATGGTAATCACCCAATTTCTGCCACAAAATTTTGATTGGCAGAACTCATAAACATAAAATATATATTTTCTAATTTCATCTTTTTTTTTTCTTTTTACATAATCTGGTTTGATGTTTTCCCAAATATTCAAATCACTATATTTTGCTGCTTAATATCAAATACAGCAACTGAGTTATTTTTATGCATCAAACAATTACATTTTCTCATTCATCCAAACTAATCACTGACCATCAATTTCATATTTTCTTCACTAAAATATTACTGTGCTTGATGTCATCAAGTGGAGCGGATCATTTTTTTTTCATTTGTTCACACATTTTTCCAATTTATATATATTTTAAAGATTCTTAGCCTATGTCATTGCATACCAATCTGTTTATTAAAAGTTAAGGTTCACTGTAAACACATATGTTACACCAAAATAAAAACGCTTCAGATAATGTCTTGATATTCAATTCAGTTTCTCACATGACATCTTATGAAGTTAGTAGAAATGTTACAGACTTTTGAATCTCAAACACTTTCAATACTGTGCACTGATATTTTCTTTTTTGCAATATAAGCACATTCATGATTTTTTTTACAAACGTTAAAAACTTTCACATTGTGTAGCAATATACTGAAACAATTATAAAAATATTTGTTTTTATTTTGAATGATGCAGGGCATCTGAAGAGAGATTTTTCTAACAAAATGAAAGTATAATTTTTAGCAATAGGTATCTAGGAAAAGGCCACTACATATGTTATAATTTCCAAATTTCCACAACCTGGCAAATACTGGTACATGCTAGCAAATTTAGATTTGCAATTACAAAATATGATTCTAATTTTTTCCTTTGCTCTTTATTCTAACACTACACTAAGTTTACTGTGTTATTTCGCTACAGTTGATATTGTGTAGAACAATAAGAAAATCATAGTGAACAATGCATTCAACAAAATTTCACACACATTTCTAGATACCTATATCTAATAAGTTCAAAAGAAAGGACACACTTAGGGAGGTATTTTGGTGGTCAAGTCACTAAAAAGAGATTAGCTGGTTTCCCGGCATAGCCCAGGATATAATAAAGATTGACTGAAATACATGTTCTAGCTGGTTTCTAGGCGTTGCCAGGGATGTAATATAGACACATTATGTTGTATATTACCTGTTCTCTTCTCCCTAAGGTAAAACAATTTCATATACATGCTGTAAATTACCTATGCTAGGGATAAAACATGAACAATATCAGTCCTAGGGTAGATAAAACAAATAATACATAGAGATGAAAGATTCCTCTCCCCTAAGAATCAAACATATGTTCAATATCTGCTTTTGTTTTTTCATTGTTTATACGGTCCCGAGCAACGCCGGGTAGCCCTGCTAGTACTTTCATAAATCAGAGTCCATTTTCTGTAGGCTGTTTTTGAACCCAGTCAACGGCGGGTACTTTTACTAGTATATATATATATATATATATATATATATATATATATATATATATACATACATGTATATACGTACATATATACACATATATACATACATACATACATATATATATATATACATACATCTACATATATATATATATACATACATATAATGATTGCAACATCTTGTCAGACGAGTGCCATACCTCAGGCACTAAAAGTCCCTGAGCCGAAAATGACTTTAGTCCTGCCGGCAAAATTCACACGCTCCAACAGACATGACACTGAAGATGGTCACTAGTATACATACATATATACATGCACGCATACATACATATATACACATACATACACATAACACACATATATGCATACATACACAAACATAATACACATACATATACATACAAAATACACATACATATATGAACATACACAAGACGGTCAATGGCATACATACATATATATAAATGCAAATATACATATATATGCATACACACATACATATCTGTAAACATATACAATGCATAATGCACATACATGCATATACATACACACACGCATACATACACATGTACATACATATACATATGTACACATATGCACATATATATATACACTTACCTACATATACATACACATCCATGAATATGCACTCATACACAAACATGCACATACATACATACATACATACATACACATACATACATACACACATGTATATATACACATACATACACATACATACATACAAACAATATATATACGTATATACATACACACACATATATACATACATATGGTGATTGTCACATCTTAACAGAAGAAGACCATCTTTCTCTCGCTTTATTGTTGATTACTCACGCATTTTCATGTATTTTTGAAATATCTTCTTTATTTTTTTTTTAACTATCTACACATATATACACTTATACACACATACATACATGTGGAGATGTGATCAAGATGCATCAATTTCTATTTTCTGTGAGAACGAAGGTGGCTCTTCAGACCAGCCCTGCTCTTACACAGTCTGTTGCAAAAGTCACAGTTAAGTTGAGATAGAGGGATGCCAACTGGTGCTGCTCTACTGTGGACGCTCATATGACGCTTCAGGCCTCCACTCGATTTACAGACCACAGAGCAAACAGAACATCTGTGCCCTGCAATGTTTTCCCCATCAAAGAAAGATTGATGTCCATGTAGACGCTGGTGGCTAGCTAAGCCAGACCTGGATAAAGTCATTTACCGCATAAATCACAGGTGTGGTTCTGCATGAAATCCTCCGACAGACCTGATATATCTGACAGATTTTTCCTCCAGATATCACACTTCATTTTTGCATGCTCATATTTTTTCTTCTCAAAACTATCACAGCCATGATAGACCAAGGAGCGCCACTTTTTACGATCATTCGAAGCACTTTCCCAACTGAACACGTCAATACCAAGAGCTTTAAGATTATCTTTGATGTTATCCTTAAAGCGTTTCCTCGGTTTATGTTGTGGAAGCTTTCCTTGTGTAATTTCACCATAGAACAGGCGCTTTGGCAATCTATCATCATCCATCCTTTTCAGATGTCCAGCCCACCTCATCTGGTTGCGTATAATCAACTTCTCGATACAAGGTATGTCAGCTCGCATGAGAACATCCATATCAGGTATAAAAGTGCTCCACCTGATGCCCAGAATGTGTCTCAGGAATTTCTGGTGCACTCTCTCCATGACTTTTATGTGTCTACCATAAGTTGTCCAGGCCTCAGAAGCGTAAAGCAAGGATGGTAAAATACAAGATTGATAGACACTGATCTTTGTATGAATAGTTATACTCCTGTCAGACCATACTCGCTTCTCTACGCCACCAAAAGCCTTAGTGGCACGCTGTATCCTATAGTTGACCTCAGCATCCAGGGTTCCATCTCTGGCAAGAGTACTACCCAAATACACAAATGTGTCAACCACGGCAAGTCTCTGGTTATTGACAAAAATATTTGGTTCCACATACAAACTACCGGGTGGAGGTGTGAACATGACCTTAGTCTTCTTAAGACTAATAGTAAGCCCAAAAGACGCACAGGCCCCCAAAAACAGATCCATAATACCCTGCATATCCCTCTCACCATGGGCCACGAGATCGGTGTCATCCGCATAAAGCAATTCACGAAGCAGGTGCTGAAAAGTCCTTGTAGAAGCATGAAAACGACGAAGATCAAAGACCCTACCTGTGGTTCTGAAACGCAAATAAATACCCAGAGAACAGACCCTAAAGGCATATGATAACATAGTTGCAAAATAAATTGAAAAAAGTGTAGGTGCTAGGATATCACCCTGCTTCACACCATTGTCAACCGATATGGGTTCCGATAGGCATCCGTTGAAGTTCAGGTGTGCCTTCATATTAGCTCCCTGAGTAATCGTAGAAATTGAGGTGGGCATCCCAACTTCCCCAGAATTATCCATAGGGCACTTCTGTTCACCGTATCAAAAGCCTTAGTCAAATCAATAAAAACCTGATAAAGCGGAACATGGTGTTCAGTACATTTCCCCTGCAACTGCCAAGCAGAGAAGATCATGTCTGTGGTTCCTCTGCTCGGACGAAAGCCACTTTGGCTTTCTGGAATGACGGATGGACAAATATACTTTAATAGTTTATTGAGTAGAACACTGGAAAATACTTTGCCAACTGCTTCCAACAAACTTATCCCACGATAACTTCCACAGTCGGTCCTGGGCCCCTTTCCCTTGTACAGTGATATAAGAATTGCATCAACCCAATCCTGATGGACGGGAACACCCTTCCAGACATCAGTGATAAGATGAAGAATGTCATAAACAAGTTTATCACCCCCATGTAAGAGGACTTCCACAGAAATACCATCAAGCCCTGGAGCCCTCCC
>NC_136526.1:18087364-18139864 GCF_053919585.1 Euprymna scolopes | reverse complement strand
AACATGAGTGGGCGGGCAGAGTTAGCAGTGGGAGGAGGAGCACGGGTATAGCCATTAAGGTAAAGATGTATTTAAATCTTACCCTTCCAGCATTTTTTACGTGGAATGGTCAGCAACTTGTGTGGCCTCCATTCAAAACTAAGTCTTTCATAAAACTTTGAATTGGACACTCACGCATCCAACGAACATACTCGTAAATGTGAACATACATGTATATACACTCGCACACTAGCACACATGCTTCTTCACATACTCATACATACACAGGATATGCGCACCCACGTTTATGGACGTGTTCGCATATACAGCTGGAGATTGATGACCAGATGTAGATGATAAGCTAAGTGGGTGTGAAGTAGAATCTCTTTTCCAAGAGCTTGGACTTATTGTGGGTCTAGGTTGTCTGAATTGTCTGCACGTACGCACCCACCTATACACACTCACACGTTTATTTATTTTTTTAACGCTACTGTACATTTCATTAACTGATATATACAAACATATAAAACATTATATGTTTGTATATATCGATTAACGAAATGTACAGTAGCGTTAAAATATAAATAAATGAAGTGAAATAACTAAATAAACGGAGAATATTCTTTTGATCATTATTTACTTAATTTCTTTTTTTTTTTTTTACACACTGATCACCACTTATCAAGGCCCGGAAGCCACTCAGGGATAAGGGTTATTGCAAGTACATTACGTTAGTGTGGAGATTTAATGAAGTGTTTACTTAAGGGCCGGTTCATTAGGAATTTGTTAACATTGGACTTGAACATATCCAAGTTGTAGTCCGGTGGGAAGCAGGCAGACGGAGCAGAGTTCCACAGGCATGCAGTTCTAAGAAAGAAGCTTTGTTCATGGAATCTGCGTTTTGATTTAGGCACAGATATAGAGTGGGGGAAATTTTGACAGTGGATTCAGCTAGACGGGTGTTTATCGTGAAAGATTGGCGAGGGGGGACCAGAGATTGGAGTTCAGAGGAGCACCTGCCATGTAAATAACGATAAAACAAGGATAGGCTCGCAACGTCTCTTCTGTGGGAGAGAGGTTGCAGGGTAGAGAAAAGGGCATCCCCGACTAAGCCACAAAGTCTATTTTGTACTCTGTCAAGGTAGGATAGGCTGATTTTAGCAGCTCCTGCCAAGATATGGCAACAGTATTTCATCCTTGGACGTACTTGGCTTTTATATAGATAGAGAATTGCATCAGTAGTGAGATATCTTCTGGAGCGGTAGAAGGATCCCACCATCTTTCCAGCAACCTTGGCAACAGACTTGATGTATGTGTTCCATTTAAGATCCCACCATCTTTCCAGCAACCTTGGCAACAGACTTGATGTATGTGTTCCATTTCAGATGAGGAGCAAAGAAGCTTGTCAAAACAAGGGGCCTCACCCAGACGAGAGCCATCCATTTCAATTGATGCCAGATGGGGATCAGTGCGTTGATGATGTAAGGATAGGAGTTTGGTTTTGGATGCATTAAAGGTAACCAGCCACATCTTCCCCCACTGAACCATGAGGAGAGAGAATCAGAGAGAACTTTGTCATTTACAACCTTTGATGTGTTGCCGTAGATGGTCGTGTCATCAGCATAGATGTCAACGAATGATTTAAGTATGTGTTTAGGGAGGTCATTGATGTAGATCAGGAAGAGAGTTGGGCCTAGGATTGACCCCTGAGGGACTCCAGCATTTATATTGCAGGCCTCTGATTTTTGTCCATCTACCACTACTCTTATGAGCCTATCGGAGAGAAATGATTTAATGATTGAGAAAACATTTCCAGTTATACCGTAGCTGGGAATCTTGTGAAGTAGGCCTTTATGCCATACCTTGTCGAAGGCCTTTGATATGTCAAGAGCAATTGTCCTAGAAAGGGATTCGCTAATCCTATGAGATATAACCGTCAGCACATCGGCTGTAGACCTTGCAAAGCGGAAACAATATTGTGTGTCACTATGAAGGTTATTCCTGCTGAGGTGGTTGATTATTTCTCTATTTAATATGGATTCCAGCAACTTACTCATTACACACAGGAGACTTATTGGTCTGTACTGAGAGGGAGATGACTTATCACCTGAATTCTTAAATACAGGGCAAACTGATGAGGTCTTCCAGGGAGTCGGAAAGCACTTCTCCTTAAGGCAGCGCTTAAACAGTTTCGTAAGTACGGGAGCAAGTTCTGGTTGAAGCTTTTTTAACACTATAATTGGGATGCCATCAGGGCCAGTTGATTTACTAGAATCTAGGTTCTTGATTAGCTTGGCGACCTCTCTATTCTTATTGAAACATATTAAAATTTATTAAAGTATTCGGGTTGTTCTTTTTCTTTCTTCTCCCACACCCATGTATACATACATACATACATACATACATACATACATACATACATACAGTAAGTGCCAGGTATAGGGTGAAAGCATTGTTTTTAAATTAGAAGCCAGCACAAAAATTGGAAGCTCGATATGGTGGTTAGAGAAATCAGAGGTTAATAACGTTTAATCTTGGAAATGAAACTGAAAGATGTATTGCAATGCTTAAACAAGGAGTTGAATAATAGTAAAAAAAAATAGCAATAATAGTAATAATAATAATAATATATATATACGTACAAATATATATATATATATATATATATATATATATATATATATATATATATTAGTGATAATAACAATAATAGTTATAATAATAAGTCATAATAATGCTAATAATAATAATAATAACAATAGCGACCATAGGAAGGAGAATAATAATAATAATAATAGTGATATTAATAATGTTAAAATCATAGTAATGATAGTAGTAATGATAATAACAACAGTACTAATAATGATGATAATAATAATGATATTAATAACTATAATAATAATAATAATAATAATAATAATAATAATAATAATAATAATAGTAAACCTAATCCTGTATATCTTCATAGAGGGGTGCTATGATATATAGCTTTTGTGAGGGGGGATGGGGGGGCGCATCCGTGTCTACATCTGTGCATTTGTGTGCGCACGTATGCGTGCTTAGAAAATGGACTTAAATATATGTCGGAAATTAAAATGTGTGGAATCTGAAAAAAATAAAATAAAATGGAGTAAAAGGCCTTACGTAAATAAAAACTAACTTCTAGTGGGGGATGCTAAGCCGTTCTTCCACCGTGCATACTCACTCGGCCCTATACCTCGTGGGGAAATGTCTTTGGCAGGTTTCTATCTTTTATGAAAAGAGCACTCATTTAGCGGTCCCAAATCTTTATTTAGACCGAAGATGTGGGTGTTAAGTTTCAGAATGTTGTCTTCTTTGTCTCTGTGTCCGAAAGTTGGAGGCTGTAAGTACGCACTGCATATTGTCTATGCTGTAGTCTGGGAGGGTGCAGTGCATTGCTATTGTGTGCTGTGTGGATTTGTCCCTAATTGTTTGTTTGTGGTTGTTGAAACGTAAACGGAACTCTTGGCCTGTTTCCCCCACGTAATTACCCTTTGTGTATCTAGTACAATATATTATGTAAACTACATTGGGACTATTGCAAGTGAGCGGAGGGAGTTTAAATTGAGTGTTTGTGCCTGGGAGTGTAAATGTGTCGCTAGTATTAATGTGTTTGCACACTTTGCACCTGGGTGTGTTGCATAATTTGTTTCCTAGTGGTGCAGAAGTGTTGTGTATTTTTGTGGATGTTAGAAGTGACCTTAGATTTAGGGGCTGTCTTCTTGCACTGAGTGGAAGCGTGTTGTATATTGTGTTGAGGGTGGGGTCATGCTGCAGTTGTCTGAATACTCGTTTAAGGGGTTTGTAGAGTTTGTCTGTGTTATTGTTGTAATCAAATACCATTGGTATTTTTGGGGATGATGTGTTACGTTTATATGTGAGTAAATTTATCCTGCTTCTATGTTCTGCTTTCCTAATTGATTCTTTAATTATTCTAAGGGGATAATTTCTATGAACAAAGTAGTTGGCCAAAAATTCCTACTTGTTTTTCGTACTCGATCGGGTCTGAGCAGATTCATTTGACACGTAGGCATTGGCTGTATATAATAGTTTTTATGTTGATAGGGTGGCAACTATTAAAATTAAGGTAACCGTGGCCATCGGTGGGTTTGGTGTAGAGTGATGTGGTGATGTGATTGTTTGTGATGTTTACTAAAACGTCTAAAAATTGGATGTGTGTGGTAGAATGTTCTGTCGTGAATTTTATGCAGTTGTAACAGTTGTTTATATGTTGATAGAAGTCCATCAATGCCTCTTCGCCATGCGGCCAAATGAGAAAGATGTCATCTATGTAACTATAATAGTGTAGTGGTTTTAAATGGTAAGTGTGAATGTATTTCTGTTCAAATATGAGCATGTATATGTTGGCATAACTGGGAGCTATTTGGTTCCCATGGCTATATACACACACACACACACACATATATATATATATATATATATATATATATATATATATATATATAAAAACAGAGATGTGTGTGCCACAGACGATTTCTGATTGGTTAATTCAATAATCACATCTCCTAAAAAACTATGGTTCTTACGCTCTTAACTTTACCATAAAATATTATGGTCTTATTTATTGTCTATCTTGGAAGGGTTTAATTTTTTTCTAACTTGCCATTTACAAATTACAAAAATACGAAACTTACACCAGACATCACAATCCAACCTCCAACACAACGTCCGCCATTCTGGCGCTAGCCGCACACACGTACACAGAACACGAAAACAAACGCAGATTATTAGTACTAGTACTACTACTACTACTACTACTACTACCCAGCACACGCGCACTCTTTAAAACATGTTCTTTTGAAGAGACGATTTTTTTAAGCTGTTGACACACATGTTTTAAAAATCTAGCAAAAATTAATTTTCCTGAAATTTTTCAATATTTAAAAATGAATTATGCCGGCTGATAAAATTTTAAAACTTTTTTTTAAAGCTAGAAAGATAAAATTTAAAAATACTTATTTTTATATATATATATATATATATGAAACTAAACTAAAAAAAAAACGCGCGTTCACTCGTGGTCTTTTCATTTCGGGTTTGTATTATTGTACACATAGATTCGAAAAAGTTGTCAAAAAACAAATATATAACAAATAAATGTTATCAAAGGCAAGATAAGTTACTTTTCTACCAAACTGGATATATTTTTCGTGTTTTTATTCAATGTAACATGTTTATTCAACTCAAAAACTATACAGTGTTTACCGATGTATTGGAAAATTCAAGATGGCGCCTCACTCCCTCTTTAACACGGTAAGTATGGGAAAAGGTGTTATAAATAAAAAACTAGAAAGAATACTATTAAAAACCCGCCGAATATATGTCAAGCTATGTCACGGTAACATATATTGAGCGAGTTTCTAACAGTATTTTATCCAGTTTTTTATTTATAACATCTTTTCCCAAACTTACCGTATTAAAGAGGGAGTCAGACGCCATCTTGAATTTTCCAATACATCGGTAAACACTGTATGCTTTTCGAGCTGAATAAACATGTTACATTGAATAAAAATACGAAAAATATATCCAGTTAGGTAGAAAAGTAACTTATCTTGCCTTTGATAACATTTATTTGTTATATATTTGTTTTTTGACAACTTTTCCGAATCTATGTGTACAGTAATACAAACCCAACATGGGTTCATTCATTTTGATTAAAAAAAATAGTTTAATTTTAATATTTGTTTATTGTCTTAACTCATATCAAATGTTTTGCTTGTGTTCTGCTTCAAATATTCATAATCTTACATGCATAATTTTCATTTAATTATATTAAATAAACTTCAAGTTTACTACAAATCAAATCGTGTTCCTTCACTTTTTTAAAATGTAATTTATAAGTAATTAAAGAACGCATTCTAATCTTTAAAATCTATAATACAACGAAATATTCAATTGCTTATAATACTTAAACAAACAACTTGTGTTTTTTAAATTATTTTTTTATTATTAATATTAGATGAGTTTCAGTATAAATCATCGGGTTATTTCTTTATTTTAATCCAATTTTGAAGTTTTGTAACGCTGTCTGTAAAAATTACTGTTCATTATTGACATGCTAAGAGTTCCACATATCTTGCTTGTTGGGACCTCGGCGAGGACGTCATTTTTTCAGCTGGCCGGCCATCTTTATAACGAAGGCCACGCCACCATCCCCCCACCAAAAGGGGAAGCCTGGCATTTTCTCACCCGAAAGAGGGGAGCTTGGCAGTTTCTCCCCCAAAGGAGGGAGCCGGTGTCCCCCCCCCAAGGGTGGGGGGGCGAAGAGGCCAGGAGGAGGTGACTTTCTTCTTTGGAGGGGGGGGGGAGAAGCCTTCAGGCACCCTCCTCCTTGAAGGTGGGGTTGGGGATTATCTCTCCCTGAAGGGGGGAGGCCGGCACCAAGCATGTAAATCCAGAGGGGTGACTTTTTTTGTTACCCCTCGGAGTGGAAAGGGGGCCGATCACCCAGGCAACGCAGGGTAACCCCTGCTAGTATATATATATATATATAACGGGGGTGAATAATAATAAAAATATCAGAACAAACTACACAACATCATACAACATTGCAATGAATGAAGGAGGTAAAGAAAAAAAAATAGATGTGCAAATTAAAACAACTTTTATAAAACAAACTAAAAATGATTGTTCTTCTTACCCCGACGGAATTCAACTGATTACTTACCTGAAATAGAAAGAAAAAATATATAAATATAATAGATATTGCAAATAAATGTGACGCAAGTGATATAAAACAAATCTGTATGCATACTTTATATATATATATATATATATATATATATATATATATATATATATATAAAGAATATCATTTTTCTATGAATTTTAAGCACCATTTAAATAACTTATAAATAACATTTTCAATATATGTGCTGAAAAGCAAAATATATGTTTATTCATAGCTGAACATTTTGTCAATTAATTTCGTTTCCTCTGACGCTATGAGCCATTATTGAAAATCCATGGATTAAGAAAATAAATATAATTTTTCTCCATATATTCCTTGTTTCAAACAATAAATTCGTAACTTAAATATATTTGTATATATTTTAAATTTAATCATTAAACTTATATATATATATATATATATATATATATATATATATATATATATATATATGTTTGTGGGGGAAAATATGTTTATTCAAGTATATTTCACTTTTTATTTATATCAATCCATTAATTCATGAAGTTCAATGTAGCTGCAGAGCATACATAAATAAATTACAAATCGTCTATATTCCAAATTTCAAGATGTTGACCATCTTACCATTTATTTCTTTAAGCATAAAAATGTTCAATTCTTGACAGCACCTGTTTCGTAGCAAAGAATCATTCATGTAAATTTTTGAATTTATTTCCCCCTTAGTCATCAGAAGAATAGGAACTCATCAACTTTAAAAGAAAATAAAAGGAATCTGGAATGATTACAAAATCTGAAAATCCGAAGAGAAGTTGCAATTGTGTTTTCTTTTAGTTACGCCATCTTTATTTATATATATATATATATATATATATATATATATATATATATATATATAATTTTCTTCCTTTGAAGATTGTAATGCTGGGTATGGGGCAGCCAAACCAGCTGCCAACATTGCCTGCTTTTTATTGAAACCAACTGAGAGCTCTTTTTAGTATCCTCGCTGTTTCCTTAAGTGCAATTGTCTGGATCTCTTTTGCACTTGGTTCACCAGGAATATTAGTTAGGTAGGACTTTAGGTTCTTCTTCATAAGTCCTGTAGCAAGTATGATAACTGGTATGATTGATATCTCCCTAAGATTCCAGTTTCTTTTCATATCATACATGAGACCTTGATATTTGGTCTGTTTCTCTCTTTCAGCTCTGTTCAGACCGCCATCATTAGTAACACTCACTTCAACTAAGGTTTCAACTCTCTCTGACTTATTCCATGTAACTATACCAGGTGTCACAGCAGAATTTTCAAGGTAGGTGGATTACATGATCGTAATGTATCGTATATAAATCATATGTCATATATGTGTGCGTGTGTGTATTTAATGTCATTCCATTGTATTTTAAGCTTGATTTTGCGTTTTAATATCATATCAAATTGTATTGGTAATAATTTTTACAATTTCTTTAGTGACTTCTTGCGTTTTTACAACAATCTCTTCACACCTGCGATGGTATTCTCTTACGGCATGATCACGTTGACACACTGATTCCCGTCAGATCACCAACTTTAAGCAACGTTAAGCCTGGTCATAACTAAATGGATGACCAATTTTGGAATTCCAGGCGTTGTAGGTAGAAGGACGTCAACACCTCCCCGCAAGAGTTGAAAAAACCTAACATCACCCTAGAGACGACATGATTCCATTTCCGCTTGATGAAAAGCGATTTTTTTTCTTTTTTTGTTGCAGACCATCTACTAATTGGCCAGTTATGTACAAATCCCAAAAGCGATAAGAGCCTTCTATCATGTCTGAAAGTGACACAATGTTCAACTAGCAAGATAGGAGATGCGCCGCTGTACAACTGATGCTCTCTGCCGATCCAAGTTATGACAACAGGACCATTGCCAGCACCCTCAAAATGCAAATATGAACAGTTCAACACTTCAGAGCGTGTCCAAGATTGATAAAAACAAAGTTTCCAACCACGGTTATAGTTTTTGGCGTGGTTTTAAGTGAAGGCCACATCATGCTTCCTCACATTTTCGAAGTTCGTTTGAAAGTCAACAATTCACACTTGGATTCTAGATTTTTCGCTTGGCTTCACAGATTAATGTTTCATTAATTAACTGACTCGCTAATTTGTTAATATTTTTTTTAATCTGTTATTCTATTAAAAACGCCTTTTAATTTTGCAAAATGTTCCTATACTTTGCTATAGACCTTTACACATACACACGCGCGCGCTAGGTGCCTTCAAAAAGTTTCCAGACTTTTTTGTACTGGCATTATTTTTTTATATTTTTAATTTATGTATTTTTTTAATATATTTTCAATCTTATGTTAACTAGTGATGTATATTTTTTTACTAATATTTATTCTTTGACGAAAAAAGATTATTTTTGAAAATCAATGGGGTAAGAATTTTCCTTGTTTTAAATTATTGATGGACAAATTTTTCCTATTTCTTAAATTGCTCTATCTAGTATATTGAGCTTTTTATTATTTTGAAAGATTCCGATTTTAATATTTATATTTGTAGTTCTCTATCTGTCTATCATTCACTCTCTCTCCCCCTCTGTAACCCCTCTCTGTTTATCTAAATTCTCAGCTCATGTCGTCTAGTCTTCTCTGAGGTTTTTACATGAAATCTGGTATCCTGAAAGCGAATATCGAAGCAGCAGGCAGGAAGAAAGACAACTCATGTAGACTGTTCTACTGAAGCTTAATTTCGCAGAATTATGTACAAATGTTTTTAAAGATATCACTCAGTTTTTGTAATTTTTTTTCACAGTCTCAAATCTCTTCACAGGCAGCGACAGACAGTTTGATGAGGAGGGGGAGGGGTCATGTCTCTATACGGTCTGTTCTTCTCGAAGTCAACAAGCGATCTCTTCTTCTCTAACTCCAACTGACTAATTTTAGCACGACAATCGTATATATAGTAAGGTATGTGGATGGGGTGGAAACTTCCCCCCAGCCAATAAGATTTCGCCATGAAACCAAAAGTCCCAGGTGTCTGCGTGGGCACAATTCCCATACCTGAAATCTGAATTTGAGGTCTCACGATTTCCAAGGCCAAATGTCAATTCTGACACCCGACCTTGAGTTCACTAAGGCCAGACAATGTTATACGTGAAATTTCCATTCATTTACTTTTAGCTGCAAACATATATTTCTCTGGTTTCAAACAATATCTATTTTGACATGAAATAAAATATATTTATTTATCTTCTCTATCTTAAATCCTTGGGTTATCTAGCATCACCCGGGAATGATAAGCTATCTCAGCATAGTTCTAAAGCTCCTCAATTGGGATTACGTCACACTCCCTCATATATATATATATATATATATATAGGTTTTTTAGGACTGCTTTCTTCTGTAAAAAACAACCATTTAATAAGTCGCCTGACGAGAACTGTTGATTTTAATCGACAATTTGTCCAAAACATAAGCACGTAGATGTAATTTTTCAAAATATTTTTGCTCTTCTTTTATTGCGCACTCTTTATTATCTCGTTAAATTCATTGGTTATCACTCTTGAATACATTTAACCTGGTATATATATATATATATATATATATATATATATATATATATATAACACGGTAGAATGCCCAGGATATGGTAGCCGTAGGATACGTTTTTTTTCAGTTAACCAGGTTTTTCTGTTTATAGTATTTGACCGCCTTACAGTGTTATTTATAATGTTATTTTATTATATACATGCGTATTATATACTGTACTGTATTTTGTTACTAATTTTGAATGCCGTATCCCATGGTAATGGTATATATATATATATATATATATATATTTATTAGCATGGGTGCCCGGCGTTGCCCGGGTATTTGGAGATGTATGTTGAGCAAAAAAAAAATAAGTGGTCAATTTTTTTAACTTTGACCCCTTAAAATTTATTGCTTTGGGCTCAAATAAAGTTATTAAATTAGATCCATGTCCAAGGAACCTATATCTAAGATTTCAAGTGTTTACACCAAAAATTGTCGGAGGAGTTTGGTAGAGTTCTCAAAGGTCAAATCGTTGAACTTTTAGCCCTTAATCGCCAAATTTCTGCCCGAACACCAATCACATCGATTTTTCCAAATCTCAGTACCCTGTACATCAAATTTTGAGTCTGTAGACTTCAAATTGACAGAGTTATTGCGTAGGAAAATGTACACACACAGATACACAGACAAACAGACACTTTCACTTCTATAGATATATGAATATATATGCGTCGTTTGATCATAATTTTGTTTTTTGTACATTTTATAACTTGTATTTAATCGCCCCAGGAGTTTACCAGTTGCCACTGATTCGACCATCACTACTTACACATTTCGTACAGTTTCAATATAATACGATAGAGCACTGCGTTCTATTATCTAATGATTTTTCTCTCACTCAAAATGTTATTCTGTAAACATGCGTTTCAGCTTGGTGAAGTGCCAAACTTCACAGGGTGCCAAGTCGGGAAAGTAGAGGTCCTGTGGACACAAGCGGCGTGCTGTTCTTGACCAGCAATGTTAGAACTATGTCAGCGGAATTGGCGTACGTACACTTAATGTGGTAAAATTGCCGCCCACATTCATGACTGATTTCGATGCATAGAATCATTATGACTACCTGTTATTATTATTCATCGAACCTTCTCATCCTGTTATAATATGCGCCAACCTTGGCCTAGTTTGATAGGAGGTGTGTGCATGCCACTAGTCTGTGCATCCATTGAGGAGTCATTTTTTTTTTTTTTTACAGGCATCACCACTTATCAAGGCCCGGAGGCCACTCGAGGATAAGAATTAAAGAGTTTACAGTAGTCAATGGGACAATATAGTAATCAACAGTAATGGAAATTCGGTAAATTTCTTAACTTTAGTGGAACGGCCCATTAAAAACTTTACGTTGGACTTGAAGGCAACCATATTGTAGTCAGCTGGAAAGCAGGAAACAGGAAGACAGTTCCGCAGACGCGCAGTTCTAAGAAAGAAGCTTTGTTCATGGAATCTACGTTTAGGTTTAGGCACAGATAACGAGTGGGGAGAATTATTGATAGTGTTTTCAGCTAGACGAGTGTTTCTTGTGAAAGTTTGGTGAAGGAGGAACCGTAGATTGAAGCTCAGTCGAGCACTTGCCATGAAAATAACGACAACGCAAAGACAAACTCGCAACATCTCTTCTGTGAGAAAGAGGTTGCAGGGAAGGGAAAAGGACATCTCCTACGAGGCTACGAAGTCTATTTTGAACTCTATCAAGGCAGAATAATCCTTTCTAGCAGCTCCTGCCCAGATGTGGCAACAGTATTCCATCCTTGGACATACCGGGCTCTTATATAGATAGAGAATTGCATCAGTAGTGAGATATCTATTGGATCAATAGAAGGATCCCACCAATTTTCCAGCAGCCTTGGCAACGGGTTTGATGTATGTGTTCCATTTCAGCTCAGGAGTAAAGGTCAAGCCCAGAAGCTTGTCAAAACTTGAGGCTTCCCAAGACGAGAGCCATTCATTTCAATTGATGCCAGATGCAGATCAGAGCATTGATGATGTAAAGATAAAGGCTTGGTTTTATATGCATTAAAAGTAACCAGCCACTTCTTTCCCCATTTTATCAAGTGCTCAAGATCAGAGGAGAGAGAATCAGAGAAAACTTAGTCGTTTACGGTCTTAGATGTGCTACCATAGATGGTAGTGTCATCAGCATAAATGTCTACGAATGATCTAAGGATGTGATTTGGAAGATCATTAATGTAGATCAGGAAGAAGGTTGGACCCAGGATGAGCCCCTGAGGAACTCCAGCATTAATACTGTGAGCTTCTGATTTCTGCTCATCAACTACTACTCTTATGAAATGATTTAACAATTGAGAAGACATTTCCTGGAGGTCTTGTGAAATAAACCTTTATGTCATACAGTATCAAAGGTATGTCAAGAGCAATTGCCCTGGAAAGGTTGCCTTCATTCAGAGATTCAATTATAAGTGTTCCCTCCCTAAGCATAGCACATGCAGTCCTGGGTTCTATGGAATCCATCCCTCAGAATTCATATTAAAAACTCTTAGCTAGAATAAATGAATCCTAGTTCAATTTTAGTTTTTGGTACTTATGAGCCTCCAAAGACGCCCACTCCCTATATTTATTTTGTCTTTGCCCCCATCCCTCCTGGAATTCTAATTATTTCTATCATCAGTTTCTATTTTTCATCTCAATCTTTTCGTTTTTGTTGTCCCCAGTAGCTTCCACTCCCATTTAGACTGACTTGCTTGTTTTCGGTTGGCGGGCCTTCCTAACCTATCCCATTAGAAATTTGTTTGGTTCTTTAATTTTAAATATTTTGGCTATTTGTAGATCTTAATCCTCCCCATTATTACCTTTATATATATACTAGCAGGCCGCCCGGCATTGTCCGGTCATGCGCTTAAATATGATATTTTGATTAATGCCGATTTCGTATTTATTATTATATTAGACCCAATATATAGTAATGATTAAAAAAGTAAAAAAAAATTTAAAAAAAACATTCGTGCGATACTACCAAGAATCGAAACCGAAATGTTTAGCTTACGATTTATGTTTTAAAAAGTTAAAAAAAAAAAAATAACCCCTGCGCCAACTGAGAGAATCGAAACCAAAACGTTTAGCTTACGATTTACATTTTTCTTTGACGTTTATGTCTGAGCTATGAAAGCATGTTTACTGCAAGGCTAAAAATAAAAACATGAAGCAATAGCTATTACGTTACGCATGCATATTCTTAATGTCGTCGTTCAACCTTCACCTGACAAATTCCATTCAATTTTTACACTTTTGCACCGATTTTACCAGGGTAAAACCCAAAATATAAAGTTTTGCATGGGTTGGAATACCTGATATTTGATGTTTCATGCCTGTAGACTGAGAGAGAAGTTTGGTAGGCAGCATTTTTTTCAACAAATATATATATATACGCATGCATAAATATATATGGAAAGAGGTTTATGTTCACTATTACCTTTTTATGCAGATATAAATCATGTAGAATATCTACATGAATATAATTACACGTAATAGTTAACTAAAGATGATCATCCCATAAGAAAAACGAAAAAACTAATATGGAATTAATTAAAATGAATGTTTAAAAGAATATGCAAATTAGCTAGACCTTTTGCTAGTGAATGCAGTTTAACGACCCATGTATAAGAAAGTTGTATTTTCTTTTTAAATAAATAGAAAAAAAGGGGTTTAAATGTGAATAACAATGCACATAAACACCCAAATTTATTTTTTGTTTTATTTTACTTCAGCCGAAGTTCTCAGAAATCAAGGAGCCCACAACCTGGGGCTAACACTTGAACTCTATATGAGATACATAGATATTCGAATGTTACATTTAAGTTCTTTATTTCTCAAACACTGAGTTAGTAAAGAAATTGTGAACATAATTTGCATCTCCCCAATTAACCATTTTCATATGTTGTAGTATATCTTTCGTTTTGGTCTATTGGTCTTACTAGATTCCAGGACAAGAATTTATCTAGTCTGGTGGAGTATCCAGTTTTGTGCTATCACTTGGAGAAGATGCAACATTCTTCATAAAAGCTATTGAGATCTTATTTGGACTGTGAATACGATATGATTTTAAATATTTGGTCAGCGTTTACTTCTATACAGAAGTATTGAGTTATATGTATAAACAAAATTACCTCGAGACAATTTGGGATGTTTAAAGTAGGTTTAAAGCAATGCAGTGAAAGAATTTAGCTAAGAGTAATCAAAAGTTTTGTTGTAAAAAAGAATGATACTCCTAAATCAAATAGGGAGTTAATAAAGAATTGTAACTTTATTATTTGGCGAAATAAATTGGCATTTGGCTAGGAGCAAAGTGCAATATCTGTTCTCATGCTGAACGTCATCTTTTCCATCCTCGGTCAGTGATGGAGAAATCCTTTTAGAGTGACATTGCGTTTCTGAATTTTGGAGATGAGGATTAGTTATTCGTATTATTTGGATTCTTCAGCCTACTGTTCTTATTTTTAGTGTTATTTTCACAACGTTTCGGTCGATGTAACCTCTGATCTTCAGGTGTATTTTGTCAAACTCTGGGATGTTTCTGTCGAATTTTGGAATTTGGGTGCAATTTCGAATGGAATCCTTGATTTACTCCACGATGATAGCAGCACATTGGTTAGAGCACTTGCTAAAATCAATCGTAAAAGTGATGTTCTCCTATTATTTGGATTCTTCAGACTACTGTTCTCATCTTGAGTGTCGTTTCGGTCGATGTAACCTCCGACCTTCTTCAGGTGTATCTTGTTGAAGTCGGGAATGTTTTTGTTCTCGGAATTTCAAATGGAAACCTTTATTTACTTTACGGGGAGTAGCATGCTCTCATTCCGTCAGCCATAACTAGATAGAGGTCCTAAGTAATTCGCAATTGAATTCTTAGTCGTCCACACTGAGAATTTAATCTTTAACCTTCAGAAGAATATCATTTTTTACAATTGATTTTTCCAAGTACTCCAACCACTGCACCAAGGGGTTTCTGCGCCTGAAGAAGTTTGGGGGGTTTATTGACTGATAATGACACTCAAGACGAAAATAGTAGTCTGAATAATCTAGGCACGGCCAAAACGGAAGGAGGAAATAAGTATTTTTTGACGAAGTCTCTCTTTAAAAATCTACCAAAAAATTTAGTAATTATCCAATCAATACGAAATTTCCCCCGATTATTAAGTGAAGAATGAACTTTATAATGCTGTACTTTGGTTGTAGTTAAAAATATCTATCTACAATTATATAAATGCAACATTGTCTGTTTTTGAGTTCGCTTCTTATAGACTCCAAAACGGCTGAAGAGATTTTCTTTAAAATTTACAGAACTTTATTGTACAAGTCTGTGAGTTAAATTTTGTCTCAGAATGCCCCTCGATAATTACTGATAATCGATAATCGAAACCGTTATTTTAATTTATCTATCACCTGTAAAGCCATTTTATTCCATGTCGTCGCTTAGCAACAATGATAGAACAATGGGCCGTGGAAATTCAACAAATTCTAGTAAGTTAATAAATCTCACCTGTCTGTTTAAATGTATGCATGTATGTTTGTATGTCTGTCTAAAACTTTCGACAAAAGCGACGGATTTTCACAAGATCGGTATCGTTTTTGAAGCTCAACCCTTCGGACGACAAATATAAAAAAAAATGGCTAAAAACATTAATTCCTTTACCCTCAACTTGACACTTTTCTACAAGGAGGGGTTGCTTTTCTCGCCGATATTTTCGAATGTATACCCCTCTTTTCGATTGACTAGCCTTAATTTCAACCTTCGCAACTTCCGGTGTGGTGCTGAACGCAAAGGCAGACGTCACGTTTTTTTTTTGTTTTTTTTTACGTTCTTTTCCTCCTTATGTACGGGTTCGAGCCTGCCTGCTACCACTTTTTTTTTTTTTTGCTCAACACACCTTCCAACACCCGAGCAACGCCGAGCACCCAGGCTAGTCAGCAAGTAAATAGTAAATAAGACATCCCCTGTTGTCAGATATAAATTAGGAAAGAAATCCCTCATTTTCTATAAGGCTAAACGTCTGTGTGTATGTGTGTCCAGCTAAAATTTTACAAATCCTAGCGTTACCCTGAATGAATAATATCTAAAATTTAGAAACCAAAACGAATGCAGGGGGGTCGTTTTTTTTTCGACCATAATAAAGCGTAGTAACTTTGATGTTTTAATCAAGGGATTACTTTCATTATACAAAGAAGCTGTGTCTGTGTGCGTGTCCAGATAAAGGAATGGGCTGGGCCGATAAGAAAAAAAGGTGGAACGAGAAAAAAAAAGAGGGAAAGGAAAGAAAGAGAGAAGAAAGAGAAGAGTGAAGATGGGAAATAAGAGACGGATGGGAAGATAAAAGTGTTAATAGAAATGTGTTATAATTTGGCAACGCCGAGTAACCCCGCCAGTTCTAAATAAAACGTTGAAAAAAAAGTGTTTTATTTATTTTTTCTTTATGTAATCGAAGATGATATTAATAATTTTTAAATGTGAAGTATGCATTGTCCCCCGTGAGTGCAAAGTGAACGAGGCATTGCCCCCCCCCCATTTAGCCCCGAAAGTTCCCAAAGGACGTCAAATCCTGGTGAAAATGAACAAACGGTGCAGTTTTAGGCCTTAACATATGTAAATTTGAGTTCTGCACCATGCCAAAAAAAGAAATAACTAAGTCCATCATTTGCCTCTCTCCCTCCACCATTTAGCCCCAAAAGTTCCCAAGGCCTTAACATGTTTGAGTTCAACACCATGCGAGACTGCTAAATAGAAATACACAGATAATTTTGGACAAATATTGTAGAATAGTCACAAAACTTTAGTGTTTTTATTAGCTCTAAAGAGCTCCGAGACCCAAGAGTTATCGCGAAGTATAGACAAACAAAGTTATATAGAAATCAGTTAGTTACAACTTTTCAGAAAGTTTTATAAAAGTCCAAAGATCATTTTTTTTTTAATAAGCACAAAAATGTCAATTTTAGCCATTTTAACCTGAAAAGCAATCAGAGTTTTCCCGGAAAACCGGTTCTGTTATTTTTTTTTTTTACTCATATCATGTTTAATGTTTGTGCAAAATTAAAAAAAATTTTTTTTTTAATTCCACGGCGTAGTTATTGAGAAAAGTGCGAACAGACAAGGGTGAATTTACAGGTCCACCCTCATTTTATCGGGGGACCAAAAATTAAATTACTGACATAACTCAGTGAATATTACTGCGGTGAGTGCGGACGTAGGCGGAACATATTTGTTTAATATATTTTGAGGGAGGATGTACGCTAAACATCATAAGATGAAGTGACGAAATGACAATTTAACATGACCCCCCCCCTTTCAGTTTTCTAACATCCAGTATTTAAATAACGAGTCTTTGTAATTTCGCAAAGAAAATGTTTAATTCATCCTTTTCATCCGCTTCACTTTTATTTATTTATTTATTGTCGCTTGCGGTCTAAAAAAAAAGAAAAAAAAAGAAAGGTTATTGTCTCATCTTAAATGCTATAAAAATGAACAAAATACGCCAGCGCTTGCTCTACCGGTTCAAATAAAATTACTATTTCCGCAAAGTTCTTAGCAGACGGCTCAATCATTTTCTTGAGTCATTGTTCAAGCCGTGACATGTGGGCCATATTCAGACTGGCTAATGACTCTCGTCTGACTCGGCAATTGGTCCTCTTCTCTACGAGAGAGAAAATTAGCCTCATCCGACATAAACTCTGAATCCGTGGCGGTTAAATATTAAGAACTGTTGTCCAATTTTGTGTCATTAGTTTTTCCTGCGGAACAATCGGTGTGAAAGGGCACAAAAATAAGACGGTCCTTTTTTTTTTTGTGAGGTTTCGAAAATAGACACAATATGGACGGAGGGGGTTTCATCTTTGGTGTTGACACTTTCAATATTAGCTGGTCAGGAAATTCGGTAGCTTTGGAATGATTAAACATTGAACAGATGCGCACTTCTAGTTTTGTGACGTTACCACCCATAGCAATGGCCAACGACTCTTTATCTGAGAGTCCATCTTTCAAACTCCTTGGCCTAACGTTCACAGGAAACATGAGTTGGAACAATTACATTGAAGGCATTGCCAGGGCCGCTGCAAGAAAGGTAGGCTCTCTCTACCGTGCTAGAAAACTACTAACACCCGAAAGTATCCTGTACCTCTATAAGGCCACCATTCGCCCATGTATGGAGTATTGCTGCCACATCTGGGCTGGTGCATCTGCTACTAGTCTCTCGCTCCTTGACAAGGTTCAAAAGAGAGTCGCAAACCTGATAGGCCCTGAACTGGCATCTAAGCTTCAGCCTCTGTCCCATCGACGAAATGTTGCATCCCTCTGCCTTTTCTACAAGTATTTTAGTGGTGAATGCTCTGACGAACTGCAATCACTTGTGCCCCCACGACGCGAGCACCCTCGACAAACCCGACAGGCTACTAGATCCCACCCCCACACTGTAGAGATCCCTAGATGTAAAAGATCTTTTTACTCCAATAGTTTCTTCCCCAGAACCGCAAGACTCTGAAATTCCATTCCAGGTCCCTGCTTCCCCAACAGTACTGACGTGCAGAAGTTCAAGTGTAACGTGAACCGACACCTTGCTGCCCAAATCCCTACATAGTACCCCAGTAGTTGTTTCCCCTGATAGTAGCCCCCTACACCAAAGTGGCAATTTGCCTTGTTTGGGGTGAAAATGTAATAAAAAAAAAAATTAAAAAAAAGCTCTGGATGGGGTCCTTTTTTTTTTTTTTTTATAGAGTTTTAGTTTGGGGGAAGTTTTGTGGGGAGAGCCAATTTTAGAAAAACATTTTTGAGAGAAATGTTGGATGATAAACATAAACACAATAATGAGCTCAAAAGCATAAGCTCACAAAAGAGATATATTTAAAATGGATCATTTCCAGTAAAGCAACTGGTCCTGACGGTATTCCAATTATAGTGTTGAAAAAGCTTCAACCAGAACTTGCTCCCATACTTACAAAACTGTTTAAGCGTTGTGTTAAGAAGTGCTTCTCAACACTCTGGAAAACCTCATCAGTATGCTCCGTATTTAAAAATTCGGGTCATTGGGCATCACCCTCTCAGTACAGACCAATAAGTCTCCTGGGCGTCATGAGTAAGTTGCTGGAATCCATATTAAATAAAGAAGTAGTCAACCACCACAGCAAAAATAACCTTCTTAGTGATACGCAATATGGTTTCCGTTCTGTTAGATCTACAGCGGTTATATCATGGGATTAGTGAATCTCTTGACAAAGGCTTCCTTTCTAGGACAATTGTTCTTGACATATCAAAGGCCTTTGATAGGGTATGCCATAAAGGCCTACTCCACAAGATTTCCAGCTATGGTATAGCTAGAAATATCTTTTCAATTATTAAATCATTTCTCTCTGATAGGTTCATAAGCGTAGTGGTTGATGGGCAGAAATCAGAAGCTCACAGTATTAATGCTGGAGTCCCTCAGGGGTTCATCCTGGGTCCAACTCTGTTCCTGATCTGCATCAATGATCTCCCAAATTATATCCTTAGATCATTCGTTGACATTTCTGATGACGGCACGACCATGGCACCATACTCCCAGGGATTACTTTCTCATTTAAAGAACCAAGTCGTATGTATGCATTCGTAATAATAATAATAATAATAATAATAATAATAATCTCCTAAGCATTACCTGCTCCTTTTTGGAGGGGGGAGGAGGGTAGTGTAGTATTTATGTTGATAGACAACAAACGAAGTAATTTTCATTCAATGAAAGCGCCTATAAAATCAATGCATTGATATCACATTGCGGCGATGTGACAGAGGCTGAAGTTTGGTAGACACTACGGGATCTATTATATTAGCGACTGCTGTTTTTTTTGTACCCTATACGAGAGGGAAAGACTAGTGCGCGGATGCTTGATTCTGTCAAGTGGGCTTCTTTCATTTTCCTGTGTTTGACTTGTTGCCATGGTAACTTATTGGTTGCACACAGAAAATACGGTGATATTAAACGTGTTATTGAATCAGGACATAAATTAAAGTGAGAAATTGTTCTTTTTTTTTATTGTAATAAGAAATAAAAGTGTGGAAAGAAATTTGGATATGTTTATTGAATATCAAAGTTTAAACATATTTTATAGCTTTTGAGGAGGAGGTTTATGAAAACATCGTTTCATTTCTTTGCGCACAGAAAACGTACCGTATATTTTTTTAGATAGGATTTTCAATTCGTATTATCTACATATTATTAGCATACCGTGCGTGTTATCTATTTAGTGTGTCACGCTTACATCCGAGTGACTGTCGTTTTATTGTTATAGAATTTCATTTCTTGTCATAAATAATTTTACCAAGAATTTGTCCTAAGTTTTAGTTTCGGTTTCAATCAAAGCCGATGGCACTTAAATCATCCATTTTTTATAAATAATTTTACCAAGAATTCTTCATAAGTTTTGGCCACGGTGTCGATTATAGCTGAAGGAACTCAAGTATATATATATATATATATATATATATATATATATATATATATATATATATATATATATATAGCAAAGGAGTTTGGTAGAGTCTGCAAAGGTCAACTCTTTCAAATTTGACTTCTTGGAAGCCAAATTTTCTGCCCCAAAACTGATTAAACAGCTTGCTGCATGTCTGAATATCCTTTATGTAAAATTTCAAATGTTTAGACCAAAAATTGGCTGAAACGTTTGCTAGAGACCACAAGGGTCAAATCTTTGGAACTTCGACGGCTTGGCAACCAAATTTTCGGCCAAAAACCGATTAAATAGCTTGTCCTATATCTTAATACACTTTATGTAAAATTTCAAATGTTTAGTCCAAAAATTGACTGAGTAATTTGGTAGAAACTGCAGAAGTCAAGCCGATCTTAGTTCCTTAACCTTTTGGGCTCAAAACAAATTAAAAAGTTTGATCCATATCTAAGTAACTTTTATTTTTAAATTTCAAGTGTTTAGACCCAAAATTAGCGGAGGAGTTTGGTAGAGTTTTCAATGGTCAAATCGTTGAACTTTGACCTCTTGACAACAAAATTTCTGCCCCCCCCAAAAAAAAAGCAAAAAAAAAAACGATTAAAAATATTTTCTCAATCTCAATATCCTTTATGTTAAATCTCGAGTCTGCAGACCGAAAATTAACAGAGTAGTTTCGTAGGGAAATGTACACACAGACGCACACAAACACATGGAGACAATTTCATTTTCATAGATATAGATATATATACACAAGCGTATAAGAAGTATGTTAGCAATGTAGAATACTCGGGTGATGTAGTGACATGACGTATTAGCAAAATCAATAAATGAATGGAGGCCGTATGGAGATTATGATCAAACCTATTAAGGTCCTGGATATGACCTTAAACTATATTAGATGGTGAGGCGCCAGCTTGCGGGATTTGGGGAGTGTGGAGCAACCCTTTAATTGCCATTGCTCCCAGGTCCACTCTGCCCCGAGTAGTAGTACCTGCTAAGGTCCCAACTATGGGTTAAATAGAAACCGACTTGAAAACAAAAACAATATATTCTATTAAAACATTGTTTCATCAAAATCACTGGATTCGGCATTAAATAACATGAAAAGGGTTGATATGCCGTAAAACAAAAAAAAAATAAAATTTTTATAATCTTACACATAGAAATCAATGAATATGGATTTACTGTTTGATATGATCTGGATGGTAAAATGTCTTGATAATTTCGAGTGACAACTCTCTTTTTCAAAAATAAAAATAATAAATAAAAAAAAACATAATCGGATGGAATATTATTTGGATTATTTTGAGATGAGTATTTATTTGCAAACTATCATCCCCATCTTCTAGATGTTGTTCCACAACGTTTCAACCAACTCAGTATTAATGCTGGAGTTCCTCAGGGGTCCATCCTGGGCCCAACTCTCTTCCTGATCTACATTAATGATCTTCCAAATCACATCATTCGTAGACATTTATGCTGATGATACTACCATCTATGGTAACACATCTAAGACCGTAAACGACCAAGTTCTCTCCTATTCTCTTTCCTCTGATCTTGAGCACATGTTACAATGGGAAAAGCAGTGGCTGGTTACTTTTAATACATCTAAAACAGAGCTTTTATCTTTACATCATCAACGCTTTCGTCTATGAAAGGCTTCCTGCTTTGGCAAGCTTCTGGGCTTGACTTTTACTCCTGAAGTGAAATGGAACACATACATCAAATCCGTTGCCAAGGCCGCTGGAAAAATGGTGGGATCCTTCTATCGATCCAGTAGATATCTCACTGCTGATGCAATTCTCTATCTATATAAGAGCCAGGTACGTCCGAGGATGGAGTACTGTCGCCATATCTGGGTAGGAGCTGCTAGGAAGGACTTATCCTGCCTTGATAGAGTTCAAAATAGACTTCGTAGCCTTGTAGATGTCCTTTTCTCTTCCCTACAATCTCTTTCTCACAGAAGAGATGTTGCGAGTTTGTCTTTGCTTTATCGTTATTTTCATGGCAAGTGCTCGACTGAGCTCCAATCTATGGTTCCCCCTCGTTAAACTTTCACAAAAAACACACGTCTAGCTGAAAACACTATCAATAATTCCCCCCACGCTTTATCTGTGCCTAAACCTAAACGTAGATTCCCTGAACAAAGCTTTCTTAGCACTGAACGCTTGTGGAACTCTGTTCCGTTTGCCTGCTTTCCAGTTGACTACAATATGGTTGCCTTCAAGTCCAACGTAAACACGTTTTTGATGAGCCGTTCCACTTAAGTTAACAAATTTCAATTACTATCGATTACTATATGGTCCAATTGACACTCTTTAATCCTTATTCTTGAGTGACCTCTGAGCCTTGATAAGTGGCGATGCCTATGTAAAAAAAATACAAAAACACTATTCCTCTGGTCTTCGTCAGACCAGATAAGAACGAAAAACTTGGATTTATAAGACCAAAAAATTCAGCCTTGATTGCCTTTCCGGGCCCGTGACAAAGTGGATAGAGAATTGAATCTGTACGGTTTCAGGTGAGCATTGTCTAAAGATAGCAATTCCAATCCTAACCAAAGTCGGCCAGAGGATTAGTTGACCAAAACATGGAGAGACAACGGCAACTATCGAAGGCAGTAATTCCTGAGGATACAGTTAAGAGACTCAGCATTCTTATCCCTGGCGAAGGGCAGAGGCTGGAACATCGTGAAACAACAACTATGAAGATGAGGATAACAGTCCACAAATACATAAATATATAAATTACTCATCATTATTATGTTTTTTTTTTAACATTGCGTCTTTGTTAAAAAGGAGGATGGAAGGTGATAACATACGACAAACATTAAATTCAATGTTTGTAGTCTTTTCTATCCTCTCTTTTTAATAAATAGGATCTCCTGATCGAATCATTAATAATCTGGAAACCATGATACATGTATATACGTTAAAAGAACTACGGTATAAATATATAGATCATTTTTAATATGACCTTCATTCGTTTGTCGTTTTTGTTCATACGTCATGTCACCCCACATCCTACATTCCTAACAGCCTTCTTGTACACTTATATATTTGCTTATGAACAATGTTTCAAGCAAACTACCTTTCCCTTATATATATATATATATATATATATATATATATATATATATATATATACACAGAGTGTCCACAAAGTCTGCCTACATTATGTAGCCAGACTTTGTGGGCACCCTATATATATATATATATATATATATATATTTGTTCATACGTCATGTCACCCCCACATCCTACATTCCTAACAGCCTTCTTGTACACTTATATATTTGCTTATGAACAATGTTTCAAGCAAACTACTTTTCCCTTATATATATATATATATATATATATATATATATAAATATACATACACAGAGTGTCCACAAAGTCTGCCTACATTATGTAGCCAGACTTTGTGGGCACCCTATATATATATATATATATATATATATATATATATATATATATATATACACACAGAGTCTGGCTACATAATCTACAGGATGCTTCCACAAAGTATGGCTACATAATGTGTGTGTGTATATATATATATATATATATATATATATATATATATATAAGGGAAAGGTAATTTGCTTGGAACATTGTTGATAAACAAATATGTAAGTGTACAAGAATATCTATATATAGTGCCATAGTTATTACAACAGGACCATTGCCAGCGCCCTCAAAATGAAAGTCCGGAGGTTTAACGCCTGAGGGCAAAGCTCAGTGGATCAGACGAACCACGGTTATGGTTTTGGTGTGGTTTCAAGTGAGGGCCACATCATGCCACCTCACATCTTCGAAGTCGGTTTGAAAGTCAACACCAAAGTATACCTGGATGTGCTGAAGAGTGTGATGATTCCCTGGTGCAATCAGGTGGCCGCTGGCAGACCCTGGGTGTGGCAGAAGGGCTCGGCACTGGCCCACCAGTGCAAAGAGACCCAGGCTTGTCTTCAGACAAAGACTTTGTATCCTCCTCTCATTACCTCCTCCGCCCTCGACCTGAAGTTGTTGAACTACTTCGTTTGATCATATGTAGAGAACATCACCTACATGACCTCCCACAACACCGAAACCAGCCTGATTCCCGCCATCTGTCGAGTATTCACCGAGCTCCCGCCGACGCTTGTGGAAAAGGCATGCTTCCAGTTCCAGACCTGTATCGAGGTGGTGATTGAGGCTGAAGGCGGTTACATTGAATAGATGTCAGCTCTACATAATCAAGTTATCTGATTGATTGTTTTTTCAATAAATGTTTTAAAATAAAGCTGTCATGTTATATTATTTAGGGCGACACATTTATCCTTCTACCAGATTATATATATATATTTGTATTTTTAACTTGTTCGTAAGAAAAAGTGAATAAATGGTTTCTGAAAACGTCTTGAAAATGTATTCATAAAAATCCTCATTCTTGAATAAATCTTCCGCCTTACTTTCTGCTTACGTTGAAAAGGAAGCTTCTCTTGAATGTAGGAGGCGGATGGGAATGCAGCAATGAAATGAGTCTTGCTTGTTCAAAGCATTTAACGGGCAATATCTTCCTTTCAGAGCACAACGCATAACAGTCGCAACAGAGATTATAATTTCGCGACGAAATTCAATAATGGCGCTGCGATGATGCAATTACGGCTTTCTCCGGAATCTGTGCCTACCATTTTGTCATCAATGATTGCACTAGGAGTCGTTTAAATTTCAAAGGATTACCCAATCTTTAAATGGTCGCACATGATTTTTCAACCTGTTTATATTCTTTTTTTAAATCGTCGTTTTACTCTTTATAGCATTTTTTCTTTTCTTTTTTTTTTTACCCTTTTTCCTCCGTTTAAGAGTCTTTTTTTGAGTGCCGCCAATTCGTTGGAAGATCATTTTCGGTAATTTCCTTTTTTTTTTTCTTTTTTTTTTTTTTGCAATGTAAAGAAAATACATCGGTAAATGTCGTGTGGTTTTTAAGAAATAGGCAGAAACTTTGAAATGTAGGTTCAGTTTCATTGTGTTTTCCAAAGAGATTCGCCACGTGCTTGCAAACAAAATTCAGTAAGAGCGATACTTAAAATAGAATTACTAATTTCTTAAGCTTCATTTATTTATTTGCGGACTTTTATCCTTATCTTCATAGTTGTTTCATCACGTTTCGGCCGACTATTCCTCTGGCCTTCTTCAGATGGTTAACCATAACGGAATAAAAATGCTGAGTCTCTTTACTTTATCTTCAGTAATTACTGCCTTCCATAGTTGTTGTCGTCTCACCATGTTTGACCGGCTTTGAGTAGGATTGAAATTCCTTTCAGACAATGCTCACCTGGAACCATAGAGAATCAACATCTCTATCCGGTCCTGGATATGACCTTAAACTATATCCGATGGTGAGGCCCCACTTGCGGGCTTTGAGGAGCGTGGAGCCTCCCTTTAATTGTCACTGTTCCCAAGTCCACTCTGACGCGGAGTGGTAGTATCTGTTAGGGTCCCAACTATGGGTTAAAAAGAAACCAACTTGAAAAAAATATATATAGTCTATTAAAAAGATTTTCTTCAAAATCACTAAATTCGGCATTAACCTGAAAAGGGATATGCCGTAAAACAAAAACAACCAACCAACCAACACCTCTATCCTCTGCGCCACAGGCCCTAAAGGGCAATTAAAGTTGGATTTTTTGATCTTAAATATCCAACTATTTCGTTCTTATCTGGTCTTCGATTGTCAGGTCCGCAAATAAATAAATAAATAAATGTGCAAATTACCCATCTCAAGGATTCCAATAAAAAAATAATACTTAAGTTTTCTACTCAGATATGGCTGATGGAACAAGAGCAAGCTACCCCATAGAATAAATAAATAGTTCTGTTGGAAATTCCATAGCGATTCTCGAGTTAAAGAGAAAGTTATTGGATATTATACTTCTGAATTTTTGAGACGATGTGATTAGGTATATCGTCAAAAGCAAAAGAAGTGATTAAATGTCCGATTTATATTTGTTTACCTTGGTTAGGTTCGGAAAGTGAAAAGTTTGCCAACCAGATTTGCTCAACAGTGTAAAGATGCTATTTTGCTTTAAATGTGCGTGTCGTGTTCTTTACAAAACCGTTAATAGTATCCTGTTGCAAAGACGTTCTACCCTCACCCTACCATCACAATAATGTAATTTATAAATTTAAATGTAGTTGCAGTGCTGACTACGTGGGTCGGATGTCGTTAAGACTTGATAATAGTCCAACAGCACGTATCTAGCAAAATCAGGAATGGGACTTACCTACCAGCAGACATTCTTATTAACACAGCCGGGTCTTCTATAGCTGAACATTTGCTTAAAACCCGGCATGTGCCACGAACTTTAGCACTGACTCATTCACTATTCTGAGTCATGCTCATTCGATTTCACACCTGACGATCTTGGAGACTATTCACGTTCGCTCGAAGAAGCCTTCTCGCTGTATCAGAGGGAATATCTCTTAGGTTTGAACGTGATCAGTCTCAAAGTTGATATTATACGTATCAGTATTTTAGGCATATAGTGTATCCCGATTTTTTTTTTCTAATACGCTATATCGTAATTTTTGTTTTAACGTATCCTCAGCCATTTCACTCGATTTTATTAATAAAATTTTAAAAACGTAAATCTTTCGATCCAGCTTATGAAAACTGAGGGCGAAACCGGTCAATTGGACTCCCCCCCGTCAAATTGTTTTTGTTTTCTCTCTCTCTCTCTCTCTCTCTCTCTCTCTCTCTCTCTCATTTCCCACTTTTAATCATGAACATCAATACGGGTCTTCCTGTTATAATTGCAATAATTAACTTTTTTACCCCGCATAAAATTATGAGACATATATATATATATATATATATATATATATGTGTGTGTGTGTGTGTGTGTGTGTGTGTGTGTGTGTGAAATGGTCAAAATAGGCTAGTTTGGTATTTTAACCAGACAAACAAACGAATACTCTTCATTAATATATAGATAACTATATTTTTCTTATGTTTTATACTGAAACCATTTACCTGTAGGTCCAATGCAAAGAATCGTTATATAAATCATCAAAATGTATCTGAGCAGGTGAGAATTTTAACATATGAAATCAGTGATTCGTGTTATATATATATATATATATATATATATATATATATATATATATATATATATATATGAGAGAGAGAGAGAGAGAGAGGATGCTTGTTAACTGTGATATTAGACATTAAAAACTGGAAACTAAATTTTTCTGTGTAACGGTTGGACCAGAGGCTAAATAAAAATTGCTAATTTGTCAGTGTCGATCGACATGGATGTATAATTGCTAGGACTTGCACGACCTGGACAAATCCCAACCAATTAAGACAGAGATGACAAAAGTATAGGTTAAAAAACATTAACATTTTCGAAACACTTTCCGCGAAACCTGAAAGTATTCTAAACTTCTACAGTGCAAAAAGGACGAAATGATCTTCTTTTTTTCTTTTATGAAGTCTTTGCATAAATACAGTATATATATATATATATATATATATATATATATATATATATATATGTGTGTGTGTGTGTGTGTGTGTGTGTGTAATATATATATATATATATATATATACTTTCAATCTGTTTACATAAGCAGTAATGTGTTGCTACACAGTCATGAGCATGTTTCGGTTTTCTAATATTTACTAACTAGAGACCTCTTCAGGCAACAACACTTATATTCAAAAGCGAAATTCTCGGTCTATCTATCAAGTATTCTAAACTTCTACAGTGCAAAAAGGACGAACTGATCTTTTTTTTTCTTTTATGAAGTCTTTGCATAAGTACAGTATATATATATATATATATATATATATATATATATATATATACATATATATATATACATATACATATATATATACATATACGTGTGTGTGTGTGTAATATATATATATATATATACTTTCAATTTGTGTTTACATAAGCAGCAATGTGTTGCTACACAGTCATGAGCATGTTTCGGTTTTCTAGTATTTACTAACTAGAGACCTCTTCAGGCAACAGCACGTATATTCAAAAGCGAAATTCTCGGTCTATCTATCAAGATATTAATAAATCTCCTCTCATTGAATTACTGTAGTAATCTGTACCCTGTCTGTCTCGTTATATACAGGGTGTCCACAAAGTCTGGCTACATAATATAGCCAGACTTTGTGGACACCCTGTATAAGACCTGTCTATATCTCACCAATGTCTCCATCTCTCAACAATATGAACACTCACAATGGATATATATAATAGCTAGCATCTCACAACACTCAACAGCATGAACACTCTAAGACTCTCACAAACATGAACAACAACAAATATATAAGTCGTCATCTAAATAAGAACGACGTAATATTATTCTCAGCAGAGTGTGTTTGACATTTACGTTTTGACAGTTGTACATTTTTATAAACACAAAATTCATATTAATACAATTTCACTTTACCTTTGTTTTGGTAGAATGACACAACACAAGACGGCAGTTATAAAAACACATGATGATACGTTTATTTCTTCGACCGGTCGGACATGATTCTGTATTTCAGGGATTCAAAGTTTTACATGGTTATCTAAAACCTCTCGCTTCCTAAAGGATGCACTGACTAACTGAGAATCGGTCTGACCCTCTCTGCTTCTTCCCACTGACTGATCTGATTCTCTCTAACTAACTTCGAACTCTTTCCTTTATTGAAAAATCGCACGTATGTCTGGTCAACGTGACCACAACTCACGTATTTCCAACATGCGGGATTTGCACATTTTGAAACCATTTCTGATGACCAGGAAATTTCCCATTCTCTTTGTTGTTTTACAAGTAATTTAACCTACTTGTCTAATTCCGTAACCGATATTTTATTATGCATTCTTGCTAAGAATGTGAATAGTTTTTCCATCCAAATTGTATTTATTAAATATTTTAACAGAATCAACAATTTAACTGCACATTTCATTTAAACCTATTGTTCTTTAAAACTTATATACAGAATTCAATCCTTGTTTTATCTGATATCATTTTCATTTAACTAATTCTCTTTTTTTTAACTTACATGAAAAGGGGACAGTCCTTTTCAAGTAACAAGGAGACAATATAAAAAAATTCATTGTCAATTATTGTGAATATTATTTGTCTATATAAATAAAATGAATATCGTTTCCGAAATGATCGTACACCTAATTTGATTTTGTTTCTCTTTTTGAAACTGATTCATAAGTAACAATTATTAATCTTTATCCCATAAAAATATATCTTTATATCTTTCATATCTAACTAGTGTTTTAAAAAAAAATTACCAAAATCTATATAAATTTAAATACGATAAAAATAAATATTATGTAATTTCAACTGGAGTGTCGTTATGTAATATTACGGGTGGATGTTAGAACCCTGCTACAGTCAGCTAATGAGCCGTAGATACGGCGGAACATGTGTCCGGCTATAACTGTTTTACAAGTAAAAAATTAATCGTTTTATATGTATATATATATTTATGATTATACAGGATAGAATCAAAGATTTTGCCCTTCCAAAATCAACACTACAGCTTTATTTAAAAACTTTTATTGGAAAAATCAATTCAGGTAACTTGATTATGTAGTAGAGCTGACATCTATTCAATGTAAACGCTTTCAGTCTCAATCACCGCCTCGATACAGGTCTAGAACTGGGAGTATTCTGTTTCTACGAGCTCTGGCAGGAGCTCAGCGAATACTTGGCGGCTGGCGGCGATCAGGCTAGCTTTGGTGTTGTGAGAGGTTATGTTGTTGATGTTCTCAACGTATGACCAAACGAAGTAGTCCAGCAGGTTCAGATCGTGGGAAGGGGGACAGTGAGAGAAGGGTACAAAGTTGTGGCACTCCTTCTGAATCCAAACCTGGTTTCTTTGGACTTGTGGGCCAGCACCGAGTCCTGCTGCCACACCCAGCGGCCACCTGATTGCACGAGGGGGTCACCACACTCTTCAGCACATCTAGATAAACTTTGATATTGACTTTCAAACCGACTTCGAAGATGTGAAGTGACATGATGTGGCTCTCACTTGAAACCACACCAAAGACCATAACCATGGCCAGAAACTTTGTTTCATCACCATGGGCATGTTCCTGTAATTCGTAGGAATTCAGCGATATATTTTGAGGGCGCTGGCAATGGTCCTGTTGTCATCACTCGGATCGGTAGAGAGCATGAGTTGCACAGCAGCGCATCTCCGATCTTGCTCGTTGAACATTGTGTCACTTTTAGACTAACGGAAATTTTATCGTCACGTTCAACGAATTTTATCCCGTTGCACGAGACTAAGTGTTTGAAAAGAAATGTAATTACATAAAAAGAAGGCCAAGGTAAACCGGTATAAATTTTATCAGAAAGAAAAAGGAAAGGAAGAAAATGTATAGTTCGGCTGGGCTGCCAAATCAGTCCCTCTGGCGCTTCATAAAGAACACATATAACAAATATACTTTTTACTTGCTTTTCTTTTCTTTTGGGATATCAAAGTTCGCAAAACCGTTCTGGTATAAAGCAGAGGCCGCAAAACTACTCTGTCGTAATTCCAAAGTCGCAACACCGCTCTGGCGTTTTCAAATGCCTAACACCGCTCTGCCGTTTTCAAATGCCTAACACCGCTCCGTCGTTTTCCTTTTCTTCTGCCAGTCTGTTGTGTTTTTTTTCCTTCTTCCTTTTATCGAATATCGCGAGACACAGCCAGAAGTAGTAGCAGCAGATTCACCGACAGAGAGGCAGAAAAGAAGGGGAGAAAGAGAGAGAGGAAAATACACCAATTAGAGGGGGGGAAGGGGATGTAAATAAAGATAAATAAAATAAAAGGCTCCTATCGCTCTTGGGATTTGTACACAACTGGCCAACTAGTAGACGGTCTGAAAAAAAAAAGAAGAAAACCAGGGATCAGATCACAGGTGGTGAAAAGGGATATATATATATATATATATATATATATATATATATATATATATATATATATATATACTAGCATTTCAGCCCGGCGTTGCCCGGGTGTTTGGAGATGTATGCTGAGCAAAAAAAAAAGAGTAAATTTATTTTTTATTTGACCCCTATTATGACCCCTTAAAATTTATAGTTTCGGGCTCAAATCACTTAATAAAATTAGATCCAGGTTCAAGGAACCTATATCTAAAATTTCAAGAATTGTCGGAGGAGTTTGGTAGAGTTCTTAAAGGTCAAATCGTTGAAATTTGACCCCTTAACAGCCAAATTTCTGGCTGACACCCGTCACATCGATTTTCCCAAATCTCAGTACCTGGTATTTTCAAATTTCGAGTCTATAGACTAAAAATTGACAGAGTTATTGCGTAGGGAAATGTACACAGACAGACAGACAGACACGTTCACTTTTATAGATAGATAGATAGATAGATAGATAGACAGATAGATGAAACAAAAATATATACGTATACATAATATATATGGAAACGATTTTGTGTTCATTGTAAGCTTTTTACGCAAATATTTCGCAAGTATAAATCATGTAGAATATCTGCATGAATATAATTACCCGTAATAGTT
The DNA here is from genome assembly GCF_053919585.1 of Euprymna scolopes. Lineage (NCBI taxonomy): Eukaryota > Metazoa > Mollusca > Cephalopoda > Sepiida > Sepiolidae > Euprymna > Euprymna scolopes. The sequence goes on along the minus strand of NC_136526.1, from coordinate 18,107,639 downwards.
AACTAAAGGTGATCACCCTATAAGAAAACTGAAAAATCTAATAGGGAATTAATTAAAAATGAATGTTTAAAAGAATATGCAAATTAGTTAGATCTTTTGCTAATGAATGCAATTCGATAACTCATATATAAGAAAATTGTATTTTCTTTTTAAATAAATAGAAAAATGGGGGTTTTAATATGAATATCACTACACACCAAAGGAATACGGAATTATAGGTATATATATATATATATATATATATATATATATATATATCAGGGTGTATGAGTGTAAAGCCCAATCCATGTTGCACCTCCCACTTAGGAGACAAACACAAAGTATCCTCATATATTACTGAACAAAAATTAAACTAAGAGTGTTGCGCATTCCTGACTGAAATTTAGTGAACAAGTAAACCACCGATTAAAGTTTAATTGTACCAAATATGTTTGGCTTGCAGGAAGGATTTACAATATTTTATCAACGATTTTACAGGTGACGTTTTTCTGAGGGTCATTCTGGACTATGTTTACTAAGTATGGGTAAAAGACACTTTCCTCCTATGAGATGAAAATGAATTAAAAAAAAAATAGAGGAGGGAGTTAGAGGAAAATCAAGTCGCAAATAGTAGAGAGAAACGATAATATTAACTGCTTAACATGTTTTTAATTTGTCTAATAATTGTCTAATTGAATGCGCTAAAACAAAGACTGTTGGATATTGATAAGTGAAACTTGGTGGATAAGTCAGGCACAGACGGAAGTTTGTTTTGTACCAAATATGGTTAGATTTTATAAAGGATTGTGGATTGTATTAACGATGCCATGGATGGCCTATTTGAAGGTAATCACCCTGCATTATTAATTATTATTTGGAAAAGAAAAGTTTTCTTCAAAAAATCTGAGTGAGAATTAAAATGTATGAAAAGAACCGGATATATATATATATATATATATATATATATATATATATATATATATATATATATATATATATAAGGGTTAAATGGCGGACATGGGAGAATATCATAGTAATTGTCAGTAGTGGAAATTTGATTACTTAAAGGGACGGCTCATCAAGAATTTGTTCACATTGGACTTGAAGACACTCATATTGTAGTCACTTGGAAAGCAGGAAAAGGGAAGAGTTCCACAGGCGTACAGTTCTAAGAAAGAAGCTTTGTTCACGGAATCTACGTTTAGTTTTAGGTATAGATAAAGAGTGGGGGAAATTATTAAGAGTCGTTTCAGCTAGACAAGTGTTTTTCGTGGAAGTTTGGCGAGGTGGGACCATAAATTGGAGCTCAGACGAACACTTGTCATGAAAATAACGATAACACAGAGATAGGCTCGCAACGTCTCTTCTGTAGCAGGGAAGAGAAAAGGCCATCCCCTACCAGGCTATGAAGTCTATTTTGAAATTTGTCAAGGCAGGATAAGGTCTTTCTAACAACTCCTGCCCAGATGATGCAACAATACTCCATTCTTGGACGTACCTGACTCTTAAAACGAAATAAAATCCTCTTCGTTAGTATTGGTATGGTAAAACTTATTGTGAACGCTAAAACAAGTAGTATGTTTTTTTCTGAGGCATTATTCATTTAAATTTTTAAGTTGTTAAAATGATCAAAACATCCATTGAATATCTGACAAGCAGACGCCAGGCATTCATTAAGCGTAAAAGAGACGTAAAGAACACGAAATTAAAACAGAAATAAAAGTGTTATTTTCACAACGTTTCAGTCGATGGAACCTCTGACCTTCTTCAAGAGTATCTTGTTGAAAAAGCTAGCTGGCCGGTTACATACTTTGCTCAACATAGCTAAATCGAGGTTAAATTACAATAAAAAAAATATGACAATAGAACTATGGCAGGGGACAAAAAATGAAAAACGGAATCAGATCGAAACCACATTAAGTCTTTTATCTTTAAGATTTTGTTTTTGATTGCAAAGAGAAATTCTCCAATGCTCAATGTAGATAAATTAAAACATTTTAAAGAGTGTGACCTGCTCAGCATGGAAAACAAATCGACATGAAGAGACACAAACACGATTATTTATTAGGTGTTCGCACGCACACACACACACACACACACACACACACACATGACCGACAGGAATTGTCACTCCCTACACTAATGAAAGCGTAAGAATGAAACACAAGTGTCTGTAAGTATAAAGAATAATTGTTGTTTATCAAGTCCCTTTAAGAATACTCAAGGATGAGCTCTTACTGCAGAATAAAAACTAAAGTGTTTATGCAATGTTCACAACCTCCCCTCGTTCGAACACTCTAGATTGTCTAATGTATTTGGCTGAATTCGGCATTAAATAGTTATTAATTCCCTTCATTCCCATGACAATTGTTTGGTGGTCCTGAGGTAAAGGCTTTGTAAATGGAGTAAAAGGTGGCTTCATGGCTGGGTTCAAATCTTATAACCGGCAGGAATTTTCACCCCTACACTGATAATTGCGTAAGCATGAAACATTAGTGTCTGTAGGTACTAATAGATGATTATTATATATATATATATAACTATCCGTTCACCTTACTCGTAATAAGCCACCACATGGCCGTGACATGTATATATATATATATAATTAAAAACATACTTTTTACAACACACTGTGCCTGAGCATAATGGAAACTTTCGCTAAAGAAACTTATGGATCCAACCTAAACAACTGTGAGAAAAACGCAAAAAAAAAAAAAAAATATTCAGAGATTGAAGATAAAAAAGAAAATTTTGAAAATGAAAAATTCCGTGCTTTTTAATAGCACTTGTACCGATTTACAATGCCTCCCGACACGACAGAGTTAGACACCAGGGTCGTTTTTTAACGAGGAGAAAAGATACAAAAATAAAAATTGTCTCAGTCGTGAAGGATTTCTCCTCCACCGAAAGAGAACAAGAAATGGAAGGGCAGCATCTGAGGGACAGATGGTATTTATTTGCTCCCCCACCGAGCAAATTAGGCACAAGGCCGATTTTTAATGTGAGGAGTGAAGGGAGGGGGAAGGGAAAAAGGGGACCAGCTCCCGAGAGGTGGGAAATGGGAGCTGGTTAATGGTCAGGTATGTGGGGTTGCCCCCACATCTGGTCATAGCTAGTCATAGCTTGCAGCATCTGCCGGAACAGATGGTATTTATTTGCTCCCCCACCGAGCAAATTAGGCACAAGGCCAATTTTTAATGTGAGGAGTGAAGGGAGGGGGAAGGGAAAAAGGGGACCAGCTCCCGAGTGGTGGGAAATGGGAGCTGGTTAAAGGTCAGGCATGAGGGGTTGCCCCCATATCTGGTCTTTGCTAGTCATAGCTAGTCATAGCTTGCAGCATCTGTCGGAACAGATACTACACTTTGATCTTGGCCCAAAGGTCAACTCTCTCTCTCCCTCTCTCTCTCTCTATATATATATATACACACACACACACTAGTAGAATACTAGTCTTGGGACGGGTATGAGCAATGCGTATAGCCTTAGTTTTTACTTTTTAACTTGGGAGTCACCACTTATCAAGAAGGCCCGAAAACCACTTGAGTATAAGGGTTAATTTAATTTACGAAACTTTTTATGTTCTTGGTAGCATTTACCAAACCAGCTTCCTCTAAAGGAGGAAGTTTCATAAGAATATCAAATTCCCAAATGTTTCCCAGTCGTTTGTATGTCTTCATCAGGAGAGATGATAACGTTAGGTGTTTGCAGATTTTTCTGGGAAGTGTCGACGTCTTCCTACATACAACGCCTGGTGGTCCCCATCTGCTACTGACCAGACTGAACCTTGCTTATCTTTTAGTAATCTAGCGAAAACTGGTGTGTCAACAGGATTATGTCATATGATTTGGCAAAGAATGTTCTGACGGTTTAGGACAGACCCCAGAGTGCTAGATAAGGTCAAAACAAACTTCGGTTTGTATGATAACAATTGGTCAGAACGGGTTTCAATTAATGCAATTTAAATTTATGGGGGAGGGGAAGGGAATTTTTTTATTTTAAAAAAATTGTTTTTACAAAGGAGTCACCACTAATCAAGGCCCGAAGACCACTCGAGGATAAGGGTTAATGAGTGTATAGTGATCAAAGGGAACATGTCCTAGTAATCGTTAGTAGTCGAAATTTGGTAAATTGAATTACTTTAGGGGATGGCTCATCAAGAATTTGTTTACATTGAACTTGAAGACAACCCTATTGTAGTCAGTTGGAAAGCAGGAAAACGGAACAGAATTCTACACACGTGCAGTTCTAAGAAAGAAACTTTGTTCATGAAATCTATGTTTAGTTTTAGGCAAAGACAAAGAGTGGATGAAATTATTCATAGTGGTTGCAGCTAGATGAGTGTTTTCCTGAAAGTCAAGACAGGGGGAGCTATAGATTGGAGCTCAGACGAGCACTTGTCATGAAAATAACGACAAAGCAGGTATAGGCTCGCAACGTCTTTTCTGTGGTAAAGAGGTTGCAGGAAGAGAAAAGGCCACCCCCTACTAGGCTACAAAGTCTATTTTGAACACTGTCGAGGCAGGATAAGCTGCTTCTAACAGCTCCTGCCCAGACGTGGCAACAGTAAAATTTATTTGCTTCTGTCAAAAACACAAAAAAAGATTTTTTAAAAATTTGACATTATTTTCTTAAATTCCTTTCACATATTTGTCGATGGTTAATTTGAATAAATCTTAGACTAATAGTTTTTTTTTTATTGATTTTATCACAAATTTAAAAGCCTTGCTCTGTGTGAACTTAAAAATTTATAAACTATTAAAAAAAAAATGCTTGTCGCATTATAGAAAAATATATAAAGCCCTTATGAAAAAGTCATATAGAGAATTGCACTCAGGTCTCGACTCTAATCTCTAGATATGAAAATTGGAATGGAATATTGAAATTGGAAGGCATACAAAAAGAAGAAAATAAACTAACAAAAAAAAAAAAGCACTAAAATATTACAATTACAAGAAGTGATTGGAAAATTCAGTTTAACTACTTCAACCTGCCAGTTTGGCATGTATTAGCTAATAAGCCGGGAAAGCAGAGTTAAATTCTTGATCGGGTCATAGACTGAAAGATTGAAAAATTAGTACTTGTTGCGATTTTATTTTAACTCATAACGGGGGTAGATATTTAAATGCTCTCCATCAGAGCATTATGCGATGCAAGGTCGGAAGGTGAAGCATTCTTGTCTCGACAAAAATTGCTAGAGCCTCCCCCGTCAGAATTCCCCGGTCAAGGCACCTCAGGCAACAATCAATAAACTTGCCCCACCCGAAAGCCAAGAGGCAAAGTCTAGGAGGGTTGACCTCCCAGGTGATTCCCAGGCTAGTACTTTTTACCCACTCTCCAAACCACCGAAGCCACTAAGAGACTCATCCCTACCACAAATAATGGGGGTATGGTCCCTCAGAGTTGGGAGATTCTAGTTATAAATGCTGCTGCTAGAAACTGACGAATCAAATTAATTCACGTTCTGCTATCAACCAATCAGAAATCAGAATTGCTCCATAAAAATTTAACCTTTTTGTTTAGCAACTTTGCACATATTTTTTTCGTGTCAACACGAGAAGGATCTTTTGCTCCTTGGCTGTAAAATTATAAAATCCGAAACCTGTACAGAACAGCTGTCCACTGAGAACTTGTTATCTCCAGGACTTGTACAGAATAACTACCCACCGGAAACTCTTCTGAAACTAAACGTGGCTTACAACTCAACAATATTTGATGCTCTCTTGCTAAACATTGGGCATTATAATGAGAGAATCAACGCAAAGCTCGGTAATCTTGTGAAAAGTAGTAGCGACATCCCCTACACTTCGGCCAATGAAAAGGGAACCTTCAAGTTGCCTTTGACTATAGTCGATCACTTTAAGTAAACCAAAGAATTAGATGTGATTTAATTGAAAATTTAAAACTGAACTGTAATGCAATCAACTGTAAATTGTCAACTGAGTTTATTTATTACGGAAGAAGGAACGCAAACATTAAATTGTGAAACAATCTACTTCATGCAATTCATTTTCCACGCCCGATGTGTAAATTTTGAGAATGTCTGCAATTTGTTTGTTCATTCATTTCGTATGATTCTAATGATTCTCTTGTTGGCATTCGTTTTCACAATATCTAGCCAGCTAAAATCCTTTCTACAGGGTGGAACGATAAAATTATCGCCCTAAAAAATGACGACATGATTCCATTTCCATTTTTCTTTTTTGTTGTTGCAAACTACTTGTTGGCCGGTTGTGTACAAATCCCAACATCGGAAGTCTGAAAGTGACACAATGTTCAACGAGTGAGATCGAAGATGTGCCGCTGTACAACTCATGCTCTCTACTGATCCAAGTTCTGACAACAGGACCATTGCCAGCACCCTCAAAATACATCGCTGGATTGTCATGAATAACAGTAACATGCCCATGGTGATGAAAAGGTTTCCAGCTACAGTTATGGTCTTTGGTATGGTTTTAAATAAGGGCCAGATCATGCATCCTCACATCTTAGAAGTCTGCTTGAAGTCAACACTAAAGTGTACCTGAGTGTGCTAATCAGGTAGCCGCTGGCAGACCCTAGGTGTGGCCACAGGACAGTGCCGACCCACAAGTACAAAGAGTTCCAGGCTTCGCTTCAGAAGGAGTGCCACAACTTTGTCCTCTTCTCTCACTGGCCCCATATCCTCCCCTAATTTGAACTCGCTGGGCTACTTCATTTGGTCATACGTTGAGAACATCACAAACATGACCTCTCACAACACCAAAACCAGCCTGATCGCCGACATCTGCTGAGTATTCGCCAATCTCCCACCAGCGCTTGTAGAAAAGACATGCTCCCAGTTCCCGATCCGTATCGAGGCAGTAATTAGGCTGAAGAAGGCTACATTGAATAGATGTCAGCTCTATTACATAATCAAGTTACCTAAATTTAATTTTTCAATGAAAGTGTTAAAATAAAGCTGTTATGTTATTCCAGGCGCCAACTTTATTGTTCCACCCTGTAAAAAAACATCACAGACCACGTAAAGTTTATCAACATAGTAATTAAAAGTGTTTCTGTGGAACGAACTGGATTTGAACTTGAAACATCCAGGTTATAAGTCCGTGTTGTTAATGACTGAGTCAGCATAACCTCTGGTTGTCAAACGACAATCTTGTTCCATACGGCTTTCACTTTGTCAGTGGCAATCATCTTTGGGCAGTCAGAGCGAAGAGCATCTCACAAAAAATTTTTTTTTCGAGATCAATCAAACCATTTTTGGCACATCTGCTCTTTAACATCATTCCCCCCCCCAGTACTTTATATATATATATATATATATATATATAAATCATTTCATCATCATTGTCTTTGTTTAAATATTTACTGCGACTACTTTTCCATACTAAATAGAACAGAACATTTACTATAGTAAGTACATTTGTGATGACCAGCAGATTTTTTTTTGTTTTTTTGTTGCAAACCATCTACTAGTTGGCCAGTTGTGTACAAATCCCAAGAGCGATAGGAGCCTTCTATCATGTTTGAAAGTGACACAATGTTCAATGAGCGAGAATGGAGATGCGCCGCTGTACAACTCATGCTCTCTACCGATCCAGGTTATGACAACAGGATCATTGCAGCATCCTCAAAAGTCATCACTAACTATCAATGCTCTGTCAGCGCAACATTATTACCATTCTTTATCATATTATTTTGTCTAGGCAGTATTAATTGAAAGCCATTCGATCCGACTAATTCGAAACGCAGAAGAATCAGTGAAATAAATCGTTGCTAAGGCAGACGTTAAGCTTGAAAATCTATGATGTTTAATAATTTGACAGGGGAAATTTTTTCCCTGTTATTTTTATTGCACCGTTTTGTATTTGCTACTTTTTAAAAAATGTTTCCCCATTTTTGTTGTTCATTAAATAAACATATTGACGTACTTATTATACTGACTGGTCTTGTCAAATCACGCAAAGCACTGTATTATTTTTGACATCAACAAATAAAGAATTAGATATCTATTAGCATTTATTTGCTTTCCTACCAAAGCAAAATGTGACACAAGGTCGTTTTTAATGTGGGGTTCAACCAGCTCCCCGAAAGCAAAGCAAAAGGGGCACTCTGGTTGGTGGATTTTCTTGCTTCCCCACTGAACAAATTAGGCACAAGGCCGTTTTTTAATGTGTAGAGTGAAGGGGAAATGGGGACCAACCCCCCGGGGAGTTAGGGAGCTGGATAGTGACGATTGGTATGAAGGGTTTCCCCTACATTGGCAAATAACTGATTGCTACAAGAGTAATGGTCTTATATGTGAGGTTTCCCCCACGTACGGCCTTTGAGATTCATACCCAGCCCCGCAGGGACCGGGCGAAATTAGGCACTCTGGTTGGAACCAAAAATAATAATTGTCCCAGTAAAGAGGATTTCCCGTCCATTGACCAGGACGGATTAGCTTAAGTGCAGCTTCTACAGAACAGACACTACACTTTGATCCCAGCTCGAAGGCCAAGCTCTTTGATATTTCATTTCAAGGTCTGAAAAACAAGAAAAAATATATGAACTCCTCTGTTCGGGGGTTATTAAGCGGCACTTACGTTAACATACTGGCTACACTTGAAAAATAGGAATTTCAAACGATCTTTAGAAGGTCGGGAGGATGACATTAAAAAAACAAAAAAAAAAAAAAAAAACAATTTTTCGACAATCCAGTAGTTTGGTTCACGTAACTTAAAGAGAGCATTAATTGAATTTATTTTCCAGCCAATTCACATGTTTTACGGCATATCAACATGTTTTGTATGCGATATATTTGTAGATTAATTTTGAAAAGAGATTTTTGCTGCTTACAGCACCTGATCTTTTCAATATGGTCACCCTTTAAGTATTAACCAGGTTCAATATTGCTTAACTTCCGTCATCTTATGAAGGGGGGGAGTCAATTTGATTCTAGTCGTATCTCCTTCTTTGGAACAACACCTGATTCTTCCTATCATTTTCTTTCCAACTTTCTATTTTCACCGTCCTTTCCTCACCGTGTTTCTTTTTCAGTTTTTTTTTTCACCTCTTTATTTTTACCAGCCTCCCACCAGCATGTTTCTTTTTTTTTTTTTTTCAATTTTCTTTCCGCGTCTTTATTTTTACTCGTCTTCCCCCTCACTATGTGTTTCTTTTATTTTTCAATTTTCTTGCCACCTCTTTTTTCTCACCCACCCCCTCACCATGCGTTTCTTTTTTTCACTTTTCTTTTACCTTTCTTTCTTTTTCCCCCTCTCCTTACTTCTATTTCTTTATCTTCACAGTTCGTTTTTATTTTTTATCCTTTTTTTGTTGCTCTATCCTGGTTCCTCCTCTCATTCTTTTCCTCCATTTTCTTCTTCCCCTTGTCTTTTTTCTTTATTTTTTTTACCTTCTCCCTCTCTTTTCTATCCCCGCCCACTATTTATACTTCTTTATTTCCTTCTTCTTTCCTTTTTCATCCTTTCTTTCAACTTTTTACAGTTCGCTTTTGCCTTTCCCCATTTTTGTAGCCTCCTCCTCTTCCGCCCCTCTCTTCACTTCTATTTCCTCATTCTCTTTTCACCTCCCTTCCTCTTTCAACTTTTCACAAGTCGCTTTTGTCTTTTTCCGTTTTTTTTTTTTTAATTTTTTTTTTATTGTTCCCCCTTATCAGAAGTTATTTATTTTCGTCCTTCGTCCTCACCCTCTCTCCCCTTTCTTCCCACGAAATCTCAGGCGACATCTGCCCTTCCTTTTCTTTAGCAATTTCCGGAGAAAGTCATCCATGATTTCCGCTATTTGATCCGATAAAAGACAAACATGATATGCGACCATAACTCAACATTCATCGATAAAGAAGACACAAGACGGAAACCATCAAGTTTAAAAAGGGGAGATAATCAACAAAAACAAATATCTATAATATTAAACTCTGATAATCTTACTTGCACTCTGGTATTGTCATTCACTGATTAGCTGGTCACCCGGCGTTGCCCGGTAATACAATACGCTTAAACATGATATTTTAATTTATACAGATTGCGTATGCTTTATTAGAAAATCAATCCTTTATTGAATATTATTTATTACGAAGAATAATTTGCCCGGTGGACAAATTCGCAAAAAGATTAAATAATAAAATAAATAATAATGATAATGTAGTTCATCAAATTCCGTCTGTGTTTGTTTACACTATCACGTCAGCTGATATTTGGGCCTGACGATGAATGCCTTATAAACTCACTTCTGATTAATGTTTAGTTTTAAAATATGCAAACAAAGAAATGATTTGCGGCGATTTTAAATGGTATTCTTCTTTTATCACCAATTGAATTAATTAATAGATTAAAATACACTGATAAGTTATACCCGGGCTTGAACACAGGACCAGTCGATTTGTAGTCTAATGCTCTATTACTGAGCTATGATTCCAGATGTCAAGAAAGCTGGGTTTTTTTTTTAAAGAAGAAATCATTCATTGAGATCCTATTATCTCCCTTGCCTGCGCAACCTAAAAAATTCCCCTGTAATTTTTTTTTGTCTATAAGAAAGACTATTATTATGATCGGATTTTTTCGATTTTCGATATTATCGGACGAATTCCTATAAAAAAAACATATCTAAGAACGCTGCTAGACATATAAATTATCTTTGTGTGAAATTTGCAAAAGATAGGCTCAGCCGTTTCAGATCCTATAAGGATTGCATAGCAGGGACCTGCTATATAAAGGAAGAAGATGCTTCATAGCTTTCGGTTAGGAGGTCCTTTGTCTTCACCTTCTGCCGGCCGCTATCATGAATGTCCCCATATTAACACAACGATTGAAACATGGCAGGACAACGACTTTTTATTTTATAAATATAGATTTATTTCGCATGTCCACGTGTTTCACAGAAGTCTGCTACGTCTACACGCTTGTTTCGTTTAGCCTCGCTTCCCGGCTTTCTGGAGCACGTCTGCACACCTTGGTGACAAAATCCAAACTTTCTGTTCTAATCTTTTTGATCTGTCAGTTTCAGTGACGTAGCTGATTAAAGGACACGTCTCCTTGACGTGACCTCAGATCACCTGTATGAATGTGGCGCGAACAATATATATATATATATATATATATGCATAATAGTTGCACAGTGTTTGTTTCCAAGGTGTAAATACACTGAAACTTCTACGTTTGTTAAAAAATGCTCAATGAATAAAACAGAGCGTTTTTTTATGTGTTGTGGCGTTAACAATTAAATAAATATGTGTTTTAAAAGAATTATATCGAGATCAATGGAGCAACATCTTTGTTCACTGCTGGACTAGAGGTGACGTGTAGTCATCCAGCGACAGACTGTTCACATATTAACACAAATAAGACGATTGAGACATACCAGGTTTGTCTTCTTTGTGAAACACAGGACAACGACTTTATATTTTATAAATATAAATTTATTTCGGATGTCTCAATATCTTCACACTGAAGTCTGCTTACGTGTCTACATGCTTGCGTTTTGTCTAGCCTCGCTTCCTGGCCTTGTTGGAGCACGTCCGCACACCTTTGTGGCAAAACCCCAAAACTCGCAGCTCTAATCTTTTTGACCTGTCAGTTCCGGTGACGTAGCCAATTAAAAGACACGCCTCCTTAATGTGACTTCCGGTCACCTATGTAAATGTGGCATGACCAATGTTACTAATTAATTATTGTTTTGGATTTCTGATGTCTTATGTATATAGCTAAGTACAGCTTCATCTGTAAACATATCACTTAACCATTTACATAATTAACTTTCAGCTAAACTAATTTTACCAAAACAATATTTCTATTCTTAGTCTAGCAAGGTCACTGGTGTTGTCCACTTTTCATTAGATAGATAGATAGATAATTAACACTGTTAACCCTGCTATTATCTAACATATATATATATATATATATATATATATATATATATATATATATAGTAGTCATCCAGAGAAAGACTGTTTCGTTGTATCACAGATCTTCAGTATTATTTCTATTCTTAGCCTAGCAAGGTCACTGGTGTTGTCCACTTATCGATAGATAGAAAGATAGCACTTTTAACCCAGCTATTATTTAACATAAGGAAAGCACTCATACTCACACACAGTGATATTTATATAACAGTAGAGATAGGGGTTTTCTTAATAATACAACTAGTTAGGCTTAAAAGATTGAACGTCGAATGAAGTACGCATGCGTGACTTAAACAACAAAACATACATCAACCAACAAATGCAGGTACACCAAGATAGAGACTAACCTAGAAGTTTTTATGAAATTGTCTACAAAATTATGGTTGGTAATTTTAAAAATATATTTTATTATTACTATATTATTACGGTTCTGAATTTTTGTTTAGATAAGGATTGATTGTTCGTATTTGGATTCTTCGGGCTACTGTTCTCATCTTGAATATCAGTCAGTTATAACTGAGTAGAAGTTCGAAGTAATCCATCATTGTACTTTTGAGTCGCCCGCACCGGGGATTGAACCTTCAATTTTCAAAAATGTAAATCTACAACTAAATTTCTCCAAGTACTCCATCCACTGTGCCACGGGTCCTTGCGGACACAACAAGAGCACACTATTTGCGTTGATTAAATAAAAGATTCCGTTTCTGAAGTTTTGAGATGAGAATTGGTTATTCGTATTCTTTGGATTCATCGGATTACTGTTCTCATCTTGAGTGTCATTTTTTACAACGTTTCGGTCAAAGAACCCTCCGACCTTCTTCAGGTGTATAGTGTCGAACTTAGAAATGTTTCCGTCAAACTTGGTAATTTGGATGGAATTTCGAAATAAACAAAGGCTTCCGTTCAAAATTCCGTCCAAATTCTCGTATTCGACAGAAATATTCCCGAGTTTGAGCAGATACACCTGAAGAAGGTTGGAGGTTACATCGACCGAAACGCTGTGCCAATAACACTGAATATGCGAACAATAGTCCGAAGAATCCAAATAATACGAATAGTATATTGTTGCTCTTTTTTTTACTGTTTATTCCTTTTGAGGATTGATAATTTTTAGGTAAACTCTCTTCTTTTTTTCCGATGAAATACGAAATCTGTTGACATTCAATCCGTTTTTTTTCTTGTCTTTAAAAAATGAATTTGTATACATGTTTCATGAAACAAAATTGATTTCATGCGTTTTTAAACTTATCATTTGTTTTAGGGATGTGTTGTAAGACAAGCTAAGTCATATCTAGAACTTTCTTCGAAGTTTACTAGAAAGTCATGGTTGAATTTTTTAAGAAACATTTTAATATATTACTAGCGGGACCTGTGGAAATTCCACAGGATACTCATTCATATGTAATATATTGATGTTGGCATTCTGTAGATGTTCAGTGTCAATGAAGACGCTCTAATATTATTGTAGCTTTTTGTTAAAACTGCTAAAGCATTTATCTAAGCTAGCACGAACGCCCAGTAAAATCCGGTCGTAAAGTACGCTTAAATATGATATTTTAATTCTTTCAGATTTCGTATATATTATTATAGAGTTAATGATCTATCGATTTTTATATATTATAAAGTTGCGATTTTAAAAATAAAAAAATATATCCACATATTAGCTTGAATCGAAAGCGAAATAAAAACTTATGAATATATATATATATATATATATATATATATATATATATATATATATATATATATGGCAAAGGAGTTTGGTAGAGTCTGCAAAGGTTAACTCTTTCAACTTTGACTTCTTGGAAGCCAAATTTTCTGCCCAAAAACTGATTAAAACCGCAGCCATAATCGAAACTGAAACCAAACCTTATGAAGAATTCTTGATAAAATTATTTATAAAAAAAATAGATGATTTAAATTGCCATCAGATATAGTCGAAACCGAAACCAAAACTTAGGAAGAATTCTTGGTAAAATTATTTATGACAAGAAAGAGAAGAATATAACAATTAAACGACCCGGATGTAAGCAACACACACACAAGCTATCGTGTTTATATATAGATTATTTTTATTTATTTATTATTATTTTTTTTTTTTTTTTACTATTTATTCCTTTTTGGGGAGGGATAACTTTCGAACGAACTTCCACCTATTTTTTCAGTCTGTCGAAATAAAAAAAATCTAATTAAAATTACGGAGAGGATTTTCTTTAGGATCGAATATTCAAGGTTTGCTTTTAGAAAGAAGTATTCTCATGCGAGGTTGTCCTGACAAACCTTTCTATAAAGAAATACAGTCGAGGACAGTGTCTCTCTCATATTCTCTCTTATTTCATTTTACTTAGGTCAAAGTTCTCAGAAATCAAGGGACCCCTTCCGAGGGGCTCACACGTGATCTCTATATGCGATACATATGTATCCAAATATTCCATTAAAGTTCTCCTTTACCTCTCAAAAACTCTGTTAGTAATGAAGCTGAGAACATAATTTTCCTCTACATGAGCGATCATTTAAATATAGCATATCTTTCTTGTAGTCGCTTGGTCTTACTAAATTCCAGGACAAGAATTCATCTAGTCTGGTGGAGGATCTAGCTTCGTGCTGTTACTTGTGGTAACATCACTTGGAGAAGGTGCACCAACTAATATATACAGTATGTGAAATTGTTTCATATATGTATTTAAATTACTCATCTTCGGGTAGGTAAAATTATTTTAAATATGTGTTGTATATTACCCGTCCTTGCAAAGGTAAAATTATTTCATATATATGCTGTAAATTACCTACCCTAGGTAAGATACAATTATTTCATACGTGTAATACCCGCTCTAGGTAGATAAAATATTCTTTGCTCGAAATAGCAAATGATACATAGACATTAAAAATTCCTCTTTTCTAAGAATAACAAGTATATTCAAAATCAAATTCAAGTTTCTCATTGTTTATACGATCTCAAGCAACGCCGGATAGCCCCGCTAGTCTAATATATAAAAGGTAAAGTGTGTGTGTTTGTGTGTGTATGTGTGTCATGCAAAAACTTTCCACACACGCGACGGATCCTCACAAGATCGGTATCGTTTTGAAGCACGATCCTTCGGACGATAAATATCGAAAAATTGTCCAAATTCATTCTTTCACCCTCAACTGGGCAGTTTTGGTACAAGGAGGGGTCGCTTTTTTTCGCCTAAATTTTAGCAAGTCATCGTCACCGTTTGATTTACTACGCTTAATTTCAACGCTCTTGACTTCCGGTTATGCGATGGAGACATCGGGGAAGACTAAGTGTTTTTTTTTTCCTCCTTCGCATTACAGGTTCGAACCTGCCTGGCTACTACCACTTTTTAACACCTCTCTTCATCCAAATTGCCTACTGTTTTTTTTTATCCTCCCTGCTACTACCACATTTTTATCCCCACCCCACCCTTACTACACCTCTATACACCCGGGCAACGCCGGGTATCCTCGTTAGTTCCTTGTAAAAGCCAGTGTGCATTAGCCATAGTGAAGACATCTTATCTTGGTTGCGAATACCATGTGATCTTTAATATTCAGTCAGTGTTTATGTGTAGAGAAAAAAATCATCATGCCAGGTTGCCTTAGAAACCACCGTGCAGAAAGACCCTAGACATTCGAGGATAATGCCTAGTAGGCATTCAAGTTCTCTCGCATTTGTTTTAATTTTCTTATCACTTTGTTTTTCTTGTAGATGGGGCATTCTACCGGATGCTAAACATTCTCTCATTAGTTTGGTTACTCCAACCGAGCGAGCTTTTTAAGATTCTAACCGTCCCTTTAAGTGCTATTGTTTGTATTTCTTTTGCACTTGGTTCACCGGGTATATTCGCCAAATAGTTTTTGAAATTCTTTTTCATTAACCCGGTTGCTCCTATAATGACTGTTATGATTGATACCTTCTTAAGATTCCAGTTTCTTTTCATGTCGTACATAAGTTATTGTTATTTTGTTATTTTCTCCCTCTCTGCTCTGTTAACGCCAGCATCATTAGGGACGCTTACTTCAACTAAGGTTGCTACATTCTCCTTCTTGTCCCATATCACTATGCCAGGCTTAATAGCCACATTTTCTAGGTTTGTAGCTGTAGGAATTTCGTAGTCATAGTGGATGGTGTATAACTTATTTCCAACTGTTCTTTCTGGTAAACATGTTCCCAAGATTTGCTATTACATTGGATATTCAGGTTTTTACACATTTTCCAGTGGAGATATTTTCACACTCCATTGTGTTGCATTATATAATAACCGTCCCCCAACAGAACTTTATAATTGGATAACAGGTGGCTCACATTACTTCTGTGTGGCAGAACCGGCACTTGTTGTTATTGCTGAGACCACTCATCTTTTAAAAAGCATCGGTCATCAATCCATGATCTTGTGCGGTCATTATCATTCTGTCCTGATCATAGAGAAGGGATCCCTTTTTTAAGACAATCTACAGAGCCTTATAAATATGTGTTTTTGTGTATTTAATTAAGTATCTATGAAGCAGGTTAATCTACAAGGACAGCGAATACGAAGTGATTTTGAATATTTGGTCAGGGTTTTACTTGTAGGGAAAAGTATCCTCATGTCAGATCACCGAAGTTAAGCAACGTTGAGCCTGGTTAGTACTAGATGGGTGACCGTTTGGAAATTCTAGGCGCCGTATGTGCTCTCTGCTTATTCCAGCATTTGTTTCAATCGTCCTGTACATACACTTCAGTCGCCACTGGTATTTAACAATCTTGACTCAGGGGAGGTGTGGTTGGAGATTGCGCAACTCCTGCCACAAAAATTACACGCGCGGGCACTCTTTCGTGGGTATCCATAGTCTGCCAAAGACTGAAGGAACCCGTATTGTTTGTGTGTATATTTAATTAAGTATCTAGGAAGCAGGTTAATCTACAAGATAAAAGTGAAGATATTTACTTTGTCCTATTTTAATTTCCTCTTACTTTATCTTTTGTTGTCTATAGATCATGAAACGTATGCGATTTGACACTGTTTCCCGTATTCGTCTTTCTTAAACCTTAAGCAGAATTGTTAGAATCAGCATCACCGGAGAATCCAATCCAATTACAGTAACGCAAAGTAAAAAAATCTGAGTCAATATATACAAAGAACTAATGAAGTTCCGTATAACAAACAAATAATATACATCTTTAAACCATGATAATACGTAGTAAAGGCGATTTTTTTAAAAAATTCATTGCTCAATTCGTGTGAACAGGTTGTCTACATTTGTCGGGTTCACAAATTAATTAAACATTCAGTTTTGTTCAACCCGGGAGGAAAGGTAAAGATGGCGCAAATGTACAGATAGTATTATTTTTTAAATCAGTTTTCTTCGCCCCCAAACAAGGCATATTGTCATTAAAACATAAGTGGTTACTGTGATATGGGTCAGATTTATAGGAGACAATCTAAAGGGCGTTGACAGTAAAATGTTTATTCACATTACATTTAAATATTTTCATCGTGGTACGATCAGAGAAAAAATGATGCAATTCCAAAGGGACAGGCTATCCGAGGTAAGAAGCGATTAGAGTAGAAACGGGGAGAGTTTAGAGATTGGTCTTCCAATAATAATCAATGCACGAGCGAATGATTGCTTTACAGAGATATAGGATTCTGGATGGTGGGAAATGTTTTTCTAGCTTGTTTGAAAGAGCCTATTTTCCTTGCAGTAGACTTGTCATCGTCTCCTCTGTACTTATTACACTTGATGTCAGGCCAACGAGTCTAAACATTTGAATTAGGAAGATAAGATTTGCCATGACAATCGATACTTGGGAAGATGTGGATTCATTGTTACCAGAAACAAATACAGGGTGTCCAAAAAGTCACTGAAGGGTTGAACATGTTTGTCGTTTAACCATTAATGATAATTTTTGTTTCTTTATTTCAGATATTTTACAGATAATATTTTGAAAATTAATGATGGATAAGTATAGCATTAAACAACGTGTGCAAGTTGTGAAATTATTTTACCAAAATCAGGGGTCAATTATTTTGACTCAAAGAGCTTATCGACAGCATTTTCATGCAAGAGATAGTCCAAGTCACAACACAATTCGAAACATTGTGAACCGATTTGAAAACCAAGGAGCTCTACTTGATCTTCCGCGAGCTGGCAGACCTTGAAACGTCATCACTAATGGAAACTACAACTTGGACGTTTTCAAGTCCAACATAAGCAAACTCCTGACAAACCGCCCCCCTAAGTAAGACAATCTATCAAAACCCCCAATACTAATGATTACTACAATACTATCTCATTGATTACTGTACACGCAATAACCCTTATCCCTGAGTGGCCTTCGGGCCTTGATAAGTGGTGATCTCCATGTAAAAAAAAAAAAATAAAATAAAATAGGGAAAGAATGCGAGAGAGCGTGGAGCAGCATCCTGAAACATTGATTTGACGACGTTCCACACAACTAGGCATATGTAAAAGCTCACTACACAGTTTAAAACTCTTTCCTTATAAAGTGCAGCTTGTTTAACACTTGAAGACAGAAGATTTTCAAATAAGGGTTCAATATGCAGTTCAAATGCAAGAACTTGTCTGAAATGACCCCAATTCTCTGCAAAAACTGATTATGTCAGATGAAACCCATTTTCATTTGAATGGATTCGTTAACAAACAAAATTACAAATTTTGGGACTCTAAAAATCCAAGTGCAATTTATCAAAAGCAGTTGCATCCCATGAAGTGCACTGTATGGTGTGCAGTAACAGAGGAGAAGATTATTGGACCTTATTTTTTTTGAAGATCAAGACGAATATTCTGTCACTGTTACTGGAGAGAGATACCGGACTATGATTACAGACTTCTTACGCCCACAAATTCAAAATAGGCTCGGATTGTGGTTCCAAAAAGATGGGGAAACGGCGAGACACACCATGGAGCTTCTCAGGCAATGCTTTAGCGACGATATTATTTCTCGCTATGGTAATGTCAAATGGCCACCACGTTCCCCAGACTTGACTAGCCCCGACTTTTTTCTTGTGGGGATATTTTAAAGAGACTTAACACCCCCTAAATCCTGCAAAAATTCAAGGTAATCATCAAGACCGAAATAAGGGAGTTACATTAAAATCCAGAGATTCTGCCATTTGTCATGAATATTTTGGAAAGAGCAAAAATATGCAAAGCTTAAAATGGGCAGCATTTAAAAGATATCATGAATAAAGATTGCTTGAATTTTGCATTGAAAAAAAAATCCCAATCTCTTAGTCAGATTGTGTTAAAATTACGGAAAGGTATCATAAAAAATAAAGAATCTATTTAAGTTCAAAACCCTTCAGAGATTAGACCGTTATTGTCCTTGGTGATTGCGGTGTACTGCTGGTTCTGTGCAGTTCTAGGTGGTCCACCCACTCAGTCTTTGCCTTCTCTCTGTGGTTACTCGCCTGAGACGCCATGCCGGGAAATGCCAACGGGTTTTCTCGGGAGCACTGACATTTTCAATCCAACTTCCAACGCTAATGCCACAGTTCTTCTGGCGGGAGAGAACTAAATATCCAGAGATTAAAATACCATCGTAAGGCTGAGAACACCTGCTCTAAAATAATAAGCCCGTATTCCTATATTTTCTTTGAAAGTTGGTGTTCTTTTTCTTCTGATGAGTTAAGGGCGGAACAAATTTTTAAAAAGATGGACATAATAACTACATGAATGATTCTGCGCTACTAAACAGGTAATGTTAAGAATTGTGCGTTTCAACGTATTTAAAAAAAATTAATCAGTACGACGGTCAACATCTTGAAATTTGTCATTTATTTGCTACGATAGTTACATCAAGTTTCATAAATTAAAGGACTAGTAAAAATAAAAGGTATTTCCCCCGTATATATATATATATATATATATATATATATATATATATATATATATATATATATATATATATATATATATACTAGCATTGATGCCCGGCGTTGCCTGTTTGTTTGAAGGTGTATGCTGAGCAAAAAAAAAAAAAAAGGTCAATTTTTTTAAACTTTGACCCCTATTATGACCCCATAACATTTGTTTTGGGCTCAGATAGAGTTATTAAGTTAGATGTCCAAGGAACCTATATCTAAAATTTCAAGTATTCAGACGGGAAATTGTCGGAGGAGTTTTGTAGAGTTCTCAAAGGTCAAATCGTTGAACTGTTACCTCTTAATCGCCAAATTTCTGCCCGAAAACCAATCACATAGATTTTCCCAAATCCTAGTACCCAGTATATCAAATTTCGAGTTTGTAGGCTAAAAATTGACAGAGTTATTGCGTAGGGAAATGTACACACACACACACACACGTTCACTTTAATAGATATACTAGCATTTCGGCCCGGCGTCGCCCGGGTGTTTGGAGGTGTAAGTTAAAAGAAAAAGTAAAAAAAAGTCAATTTTTTTTAAACTTAACCCC
>NC_136526.1:18079864-18084864 GCF_053919585.1 Euprymna scolopes | reverse complement strand
GGAAAGAAACTAAAGCGTGCGAGTATTATGTTTTTCCTGTCGTCTTTTTGCTGTTTGTGGAATTTTTATATTTAAAAAATAAATGGGGGGGGGGCTGAGTCGGAGAAAAGAAATGATTGACAAAAAAAGTAAATTCGTAAAGAAACGGCTCAGTAAATACAACAAACATTCAGAAAAAAGGTAGATATAAAAAAAAATGATTGAATGCAGAAGGAAATTCGAAATAAACAATCTCAATTGATTTTTTTTTATTATTAAACTGGGTCAGACAATATTATTAGTCCTCGCGCGAAAGAGCCGGACACAAAATGTTTTAAATAATAGAATAACAAAGACTTTCGCTGGCGAGGACTACTAATGACCGTAACCAGTTATACATTCCTTTTGAAATTTCCATCTCTATTTTTCGCGTTATGTACTGAATATTTGTTAATGAAACCTATATGAAATATGTTCCTTAATAAATGTTAAAGATTTTCTATCCTGAAAGTAATTTTTTTTAAAATTTAATCTAAAAAAGTTATTTCAAAGTTTTTGTTTAAAAAATTCAGATTTTCTCATTATTCAGACCTGTATTACAAAGAGGGGGTTGCAAAAATGAGTTGTGGTGTGAGGAGAAATACAAACTGAAATAGAGAGAAGGAGTGTTTTAAAATATAATCTTAAAAAGATAAGATACATGTTAGAAAAGCATTTCATCCAAGGCATGAAAATTGTTAAACAAAATGTTTTTACTATAGGCTTTAAAAATAAAGGTACAAGATTCAATTTGAAATTTATTTATCTTCAAAGTGCACTTTTATACATTTTACAAAGTAAGGTATAAAAATTTAATTTAAATTGAATCAAAAATTACCTTGGATTTATTTCATGTAATGTACATTTTGTTACAATTTAAAAACATTATCTTTCATCTAGCAATTAATGATATAGATATAAAATTTTCAATGATTTTTTTAAAAAGTGCAACAGAATGTACATTACATAAAATAAATCCAAGGTAATTTTTTTTAGAAAAAATTCAACTATGTAGTTAAATATTCAGAGATTTATAAAGAATCAGAATCGGTAATTGTATCGAAATTGGGAAAAATAATGGAATCGTCCCATCACTAGTCTTAAGATGACCACGCAGGAGCAGAGTCTCGAGGCAGCATTCACTTAGATTCTCTCTACATTGACAGACACATGTCGCATCTCCTACTTTCAGACAAAGACTGACTAGAAAATGTTCGACCTCTCGAAAACGTGACGTTATCTCTATGTCATATCATTGGACCCCTGCACTTCTAGCCTTTTTGTCTGAAGAGCCAACTCTTGACACCCCACGATTCAATCACGCCACCACGGTTGGGTTTACTTACGTTTTCCGCCAGGTTATCATGACATGTACTCTATGTATCCCTCACCAAAATCTATACTAGTTAACATAGTCTTAACTTACTGACGTAGGATCCCAGCATATAACAATTACGCTCGAAGATCATAAGTTCGATCCAGGCTGCTATTCATCTATATACCTGAGTAGAGTGTTCTGTCTATGTCAATTGGTATAATCGAGCAGTGACCAACCTAAATCCTAAATAGCTTAATATCAATGATCAAATTTGAACTGGTGTTTTGACCTGATTAAAGTACGATCGCGAAAGATGTCAGGCCATTAACATTTGTGACATGTCTTTGGCTGGGGTCGGGGCTCGAGAGTTACAACAGGTCTGCAACTGACAAGCTTTAGCGTTGAGATCCAATGATGGGAAAAGAGGGAAGGATTCGGAGAGAGGAAAGGACAAAACAAGGGTTAGCCTTTTCACCAGTCCGCAGACATGCTGGCCTCATCTGTTTGTTCTGCAGCGATGAAGAAGCGATGCTATTTACGTGTGATGATGGAGAGTTGTATGCTGATCACCGGCGGCTGGTGTCCAGTTTTTGGCCACGGTGTCTGCTCGTTGATAAGTTTGGCCAACAATTTGTAAAGCAGTGATGTTTCTTCAAACAGGGAATTGAAATGTGTCAAATGAAAGTGTCGAAACAACCATAGTTTAGCGCTAATTTGATGGAGCGTGCCACTCCAGATTACTGAATATTTTAGCCCGATATTGGAAAATTTAATTTTCAACTGATGCATACGTGTGCACTTATATATATATATATATATATATATATATATATATATATATATATAGAAAGAAAGAGAGAGAGAGAGAGAGAGAGAGAGAGAGAGAGAATTATATATATTTATATATACTTGCAGGGAGACCCGACGTTGCTCGGAATTGAATGATGATCAACGAATATTTCACACTCCTATATTCTTATTGTTATTGAAATCCGTGAAATCGCCCGGAGGAAGCTTCACATGCTTCCATGCAGAAACTTAGTCCAAAATACATGTTATTCTACATTGCACTCTAGAGAACCTACTGTTTCTTTTATAAAAGTGTGCGGGGTTTGAGCCTAAAAACCACGTCATGCAAAAAAAAACCAAACCCCCCCCAAAAAAAACCATCACGCTATCAACTTTCCCACGATAGAATTTTCACGGCCCGTTGTTCTACCATTGTTGCTAAGCAACGACATGGAAAAATGGCTTTACCAATGATAGATAAATTAAAATAACAGTTTCGGTTATCGATAATTATCGGGGGTATCCTGAAACAAAACTTAACTAAGATCCCTCTCAGACTTATGCACTAAAGTTTTGTAAATTTTAAAGAAAATCTATCAAGCCGTTTCGGGGTCTATAAGGAACGAACTCATACATACACACAGAGAGAAAGTTGCATTTATATAATTGTAGGGATATATATTAGTGATGGAACGATTCCAATATTTTTCCCGAATCCTATACAATTACCGATTCCGATTCTATTTGAATTTCAAAATATAAAGTTGTTTTGGTGGGGGTGGGGGTCGGATTATCACAAAAATATGTGAAATGTGTATATATTTTCAAGGATGTAAAACTACATTATATATGTGACTTGCAGATTTTAGTTTTATTGATATTTTAAAACCTATAAATATTTATTATTTCATCACGAACAAGAGCTGAAGAAAATTAAGTTAGAAACAATAACAAAGAAACAAAAACGATGAAAAGAATCGTTTTTGGCATCGGAAAATAGGCATAAATTTTCCTGATTCCGATACCCTCGCCCAAAAATTCCCATTTTGTGATTCCCATTAATCGTCTCCATATATATATCTATATATCTGTGAAAGTAAAATAGTCTGTGCTTGTGTCTGTCTGTCTGTCTGTCTGTTTGTGTACATTTCCCTGTCAAACAACTCCGTTGATTTTCAGTCTATAGAGTTGAAATTGGACATACGGAATATTGAGATTTGGGAAAATCTTTTTAATCGGTTGTCGGCTATAAAGTTAGTTGCTAAGGGTTCAAAGTTCAACGATTTGACCTTTGAAAACTACCAACCTCGTCCGCCATTTTTGTGTCTAAACACTTGAAATTTTAGATATAGGTTACTTGGACATGGATTTAATTTTGTAATTTGATTTAAACCCAAAACAATAAATGTTAAGGGGTCATAATTGGGGTCAGAGTCTTTAAAAAATTGACCTCTGCCGTCTCTACCAAATTACTCAGCCAATGTTTGGTTTAAACATTTGAAATTTTACATAAAGTGTATTCAGACATAGGGCAAGCTTTTTAATCGGTTTTTGGCCGAAAATTTGGTTATCAAGCCAGCTACCAAATAATGCCTGACAGATAGTGGAAGCTGGATGATTTTATTTTAGCTACGGCTGCCATTTTCAGAACTAACAGGGCCCCTCCCCCATTACAACTGTAATTTAGTTTGTTTTCGGGGAAAGAATTTCTTTACCGAATCTGTTCTGGCTTTGTGTCATACTTCCACCGCCGATACACGGTTCCTGCAAGAATATATATATATATATATATATATATATATATATATATATATATATATATATATATATATATATATACTAGCAAAAGTACCCGTTGTTGACTGGGTTCAAAAACAGCCTACAGAAAATGGACTCTGATTTATGAAAGTATGATAGGTTATGAAAACGAAGGGTTGTAAAGAGATAGCTTCGAACTTGGGGGTATCAAAACTAAAGCAAAATATGATGAAAGTAAAAATAAAATAGATAAACCCCATAATGTATTATACCATACCTGTTCACACTTAAACATTATCACAATATTCTGTGGATCTATATTAAAAAACCTTATTAAACTTTGTGACATATTTTCATTCTATGGAGGTCAGGCGCAAACGAACACCCCATAATTTTATTATACCATATTTCTTCAAACTGAAACATAATTATCAAAGTATACTTACGCAGATAGATATGAAAAGTCTTTATTATGCCCGAACGCAGACCCCACAATGTTATTATACCATCCCTATTTAAGTTAAAACCTACTTATCAAAGTATTATTATGTACATCTATATCAAAAACACTTGTAAACGTTTTTTTTTTATATTTTTTATTTCCATATTTTGTGGACCAGGCGCGAACGCAGACCCCACAATTTTAATGACCCACCGTTCTGCAGGATCAAACATACCCATTCCTGTGACTCGATACATCTTCTATCATTATATGTAATCAGTTTTTTAAAAATAGTCAACCATATAGGAGCCTATTCGTGACCACACACACACACAGCTTTATATATATATATATATATATATATATATATATATATATATATATATATATATAATTCGAAGGTAAACAGTTACATTTAGTCACTACAAACAGCCATCTGTTTAAGTAAGTACTCTAATGTAAGTATCAATTTCCCTGCAAAAATATTAAGATAAGCTGATAATGAAAATAATTGATTAATGTCTTGATTTTTATTGCATTTTATATGCTTTTTCAGAAAAGGAAAGAAAAGCATTTTCAAAATAACTATAGAAAAGAGAAATTAGAAACAAAGGGGGAATTAAAATATTTAAAGAAAGGCTTTTTACTTTATTGAAGATGAATCATTGAAACCTT
>NC_136526.1:18042364-18074864 GCF_053919585.1 Euprymna scolopes | reverse complement strand
AAAAAAGGAACTATTTTTTCATAATTATTCCTTACAACAATACTCTTCTTTTCTTTTTCAGCCATTGGATCAATTGCAACGGTCTTTTCAGAAGAGGAAGAAGAGGTGCTTATCAGCTACGTCCAGCAGATGGCAAGAATGCTGTTTGGTTTCTCTTCGTATGAACTTCAAAAACTGGCCTATGACCTTGCCGAAAGGAACAGTAATTCCAGCAAATTACACCACGAAGAGAGAGTGGTTGGCTACGATTGGTAGAGAGGGTTTATGGCCCGGCATTCAGACAAGCTGTCACTTAGAAAACCTGAATCGACTTCAGAAGCTCGAGCCATGGGCTTCAATCGGGTTGCAGTCTCATCTTTCTTTGGCCTACTTGAGGAGTGGACAAACACCAACTGGATGCAGACAGGTTCAGTTACTTCAGCAGAAAGGGGGCAGCTTGTAACCTTGGTGATATGCTACTCTGCTGCTGGGCAATAGATGCCACCGATGTTGATATTTCCTCGGCATTGCCTGAAACCTGAGCTAATGGATGGTGCTCCACCTGGAGCATGAGCAGAGTGCCAACCAAGTGGATGGATTAAAACAGAACTCTTCATCAAATGGATGAGGCAGTTCACACAGTTTTCCAGAGCATCGAAGGAGAAGCCTGTGCTGTTGATTGTCGATGGTCATGCAACACACACCAAACGCGTGAAGCTGATTGACATTGCAAGAGAACATGGAGTCATTCTTTTGTGCCTTCCACCACACTGCACGCATCGACTGCAGCCCTTTGATGTAGCTTTCATGAATCCGCTCAGCACACTCTATGACCACCAGGTTCGGATTTGGTTGCGCGAACACCCAGGACGTGTGGTGACCCAATTCCAAATCGCAACCCTTTTTGGTCGAGCATACCTGCAGGCAGCAACAATGTTAAATGCAATCAACGGCTTCAAGGCTACAGGAATATGGCCCTTGGACAGAAGCATCTTTACCTATGTTGACTTCATTGCATCTGAAGCAACATATATCCCTACTGTTGCTGATGACCTCACCCTCCAGCCATCCCTCTGCTTCACCCTCCAGCCGTCCTTCTGCCTCAACCTCCAGCAATGCCACAATTTCAGCCTCCAACCTCCCCACCACCTCAGCCTGCAACCCTACCACTACACCACAAAAACACAAGGAATAAGCATTTGGAATTTCTCCACAAGCCCTCATACCCTTACCCAAAGCAAACATTACTAAACAAGTGTCGCGGTAGAGAGGGAAGACTGCTATTCTCACGTCTTCTCCCTATAAAACGTCTCTGATGGAGAAAAAGGAAAAGGTGCAGTCAAAGACTCAAACCAAGGGTAAAGGCAAATTAGTCAGCTCAGCCAGAAAACATCTTTCTTCATCTCAGAGCCAGTGCCTGGAAGAAGATACACAGTGCTTGTACTGTGACGAATAGTACTCTGAGAGTGCAGAAAGCTGGGTAGCCTGTCAAGGGGACTGTAGGAAATGGGCACACTACGGCTGTGCAGGTCTAGACGAATGTAACAAGACCCCAATCCTCATTTGTGAGCTCTGTGAAGACTGACTTATTCAGACCAAGATCCGTCTCTTTTGGCTTATGCTTGGGGCAAAACGGGACAATACAGTTAGCTGAATAAATCATCTATATTTCTTTTGAAAATAATTTCTCATCTTTTTTTTGTTGTGGCATTGTTTTCCAATACTTTGAATGTTCAGTACACAGAATATGGTTTATATGTCAATGCTACCTTTGACTCGACAGTTCTTTTTCCCTTAAGTATCTTGTTTTACCCCAGGTTCCCCTATTAATATTTATAAGGCAATCGCAACCAGATTTTTTTTAAAAATTATATATACAAAATAGAAACGAAAATTTGGAATTAAAATCAGTAAATTAAAAACATTTACGAAAATTTATCTGAAAAGAAATACAAACATTTTAAGAATTTTTCATTAATCACTTGGATTTTCAATAAATAGCTCATCTCTTTTGGAGGAAATATAAAATAATGTCTTTAGGCAGCCATAAATGTTGCTATTTAGCACATAGATTGAAAAACTAAAAACGGAGTGTATTAATGTTCATTGAAAAAACTTAATTTGACCTGAATGTCTTGAATCTTACGATTGTGCCTCTATCTTTCTTCATTGAACCTAACTACACCATGGACTATCCTTTTTTTTGATCTTGGCTTCTTTTAGGCTTTTCATGCAAGCTTTTTAGTTTTCAATCTACGTGCTAAACAGCAAAATATATAACTACTTATAAACATTTTGCTAAAAATATTTCCACTAATGCGACGAGTCATTTATTGAAACTACATGGACAAAGAAAAAACTTTAATTTTTTGTATTCCTTGTCAAACATTATGAATTTGTAATTTATTTTAGTTCACTGAATTAAATTCCAAATTTTCATTTATACACAGTAGAATCTTGGAATACGATATTAAAAATTAGTAACAAAATACAGTACAGTATATAATACACATGTATATAATCAAATAACATTATAAATAACACTGTAAGACGGGGAAAATACCGTAACCAGAGGCAAGAAAACTTCATATGTTACATCATACCTGGAAAAAACGTACACTAGGGCCACCGTATACCGGGTTTCTACTCTGTATATATATATATATATATATATATATATATATATATATATATATATATATATATATATATATTTAATGAAATAAGTATTACAGTTAAGTTTACCAAAATAATCCAAGATGGCAAAACTAAAGTATACCATAAATAAAGGATAATAAGTGAGCTTCTCGCAATATTAGCCCAGCCTTCACAGTCGATTTAAATTCTTTTTCTTTTTCTACGCACATCTTTTACTTGCCTCCCTTTGTGAATTATTCCACGGATTTCTGCTTTTTGGATTACTTTGGACCATCTTGCACTTACGCGATTCCCTTGGATTTTTACTTGTGGAAATGGAAACTTAACCAACTTTTTTGGATTTTGATTTTTGGATTCACTTGAAATCACCTTTTTCTCCACCATATTCTTTCTCCTTCACTATTTGTTAGCAAGTAAGATCTATTATTTACTTGTAGTTTCATCAAATACTTTTGCAAGCAAAATCCGATCCCGCAATTTGCTAAATCCTAACCTCTGATGCGAAGGAAAGTATTTCTTCGAAATTCCGTGGATTGAGGACTATCCCCTTATTTTATGCTTCGTTTTTAAAATTAAATATGTTTTTAACTCTTTTTCAAAGTGCTTTTTTAACATGTTCTATTAATTACTTGTTCTTATATTTATATATATATATATATATATATATATATATATATATATATATATATATATATATATAGTAACATTCAACTTTCGTCAGGTGTATCTTGTCGAATCTGCATGGAATTAAATACAGGGTCCCGTTTAATATTCTGTGCGGATTCTTGAGTTCGACAAGATACACCTAGAAACGTTGTGAAAATTACACTCAAGATGAGAACAGTAGTCTAAATAATACAAATAGTAGTGATGGGACGATTCCAATATTTTTCCCGATTCCAATACAATGACCGATTCCATACTATCTTCCTTGTGTAGACCAAAATAGGAAGCGCTGTTGCTTTTCATCTTTCAAAGCAGATATCGTCAGGAGGGCTGTGTGAATATTATTGCAAAGAGTAGTAGTAGTAGTAAATGCATGCGAGTTTTAAGTACCTATTTATATTCTCTGTTCTTTAACCACGTTTGTTTAAATGAAAGAATACTGCCTAAATACACAATATATATATATATATATATATATATATATATATATATATATATATAACGGCGACCATTAGCTGTGATAAATGGGCGTGTAAATAACAAAGCGTCTGATTGGCTGACTAGCAACCTCTGCACCACATGGATATATGTATATATAAACACAAAGTAACATTGATTCCATGCAATAACCTGACGACTCCTCACGGGAATGAAACACGGAAAATACTGTGTAGCTTAATTGTTAGACATACTTTCAAAACTTATGACATGGCTCTACTCACGTATTGAGCACTGTTGAAGTAAATATTGGAAACAGATACATAAAATTTATGTGGATACATGAAATATATATGTGGATTCCTCATACACACGCACTCATACATATATATATTTCTTCCTGTTTCTTTACAAAGGCGCGAAAGAAGAGGGCATTGCCTTTATTTTTTATACTTACATTTGGAGGTTGGTCGTTATACTGAATTGTCCGTCATAGACAAAGGCTTGACTTATTTTTTGCGAGGTGAGAGCGAGAGTTCAGACAAGTGTTACTTTCTTTGTGCGGGAGATGTTGTTCCTAATGATTCAATTGTTCGATCGCTAATAGATAATAATTTTTTATACAATAACATGCACACACACGTGTGTATGTGTATGTATATATATATATATATATATATATACTTACAGGCACAGGCTTAACATACGCTTCTCCGTCTCCCCCTCTTTCTCTATCTTCATGAAATTGTTGTTCACGAAAACATGTAAACACTTACACAGATATCAAAAAATAAACATGCTTATGCTGAGATACGCTCACGCATGCAATCATGTCCGTGTGTGTGCGCGCGCGCATCTTTCCATTTTTCTGTTTCTCTTCCCAAACCAAATTTTACTAAACAATATCGGAAAAGCGTCTTTCCACTTATGACTGGCAAAAGTGTAACAAAAATTCCATCTCTCGCAATCTATTTCCCCTTTCCCTCCTCTTTTTTCTTAGCCTGGCCTATTCCTCTCTTTAGACACCCACATACCCACATAACTCGAGTTAGGGAACTAACTCTGTGAAAAAATTAATCACTTCCCTTTACATTATAACGTTTTTAAATGATATATATATATATATATATATATATATATATATATATATATATATATATATATTTCCACAGCCAAACACCGTCGCAGCCACAAGAACCATGACAGCCAACAAACCGGAAGTCCAAGATTCGAGTTTCGACCTCATTTGTTGGCTGTCATAGCTCTTGTGGGTTGCGACGGTGTTTGATTGTGGAAATAATTATATATAATCTCTCACATTCTGAATATTTCTAATATAATTATAAAACTCAAATGACCTTGTAACGAATTATGTAACCCACTTCCCGATTTACAACATCCGGTTGCGCATGCGCGCATAACCTGCGCACTGAAATATTAACGTTATTATTTCGAAATTATTATTTAACATGGGAAGAGTGGGGTTTAAAATAACTTAAACGTAATACAGAAATGAACGATGTAAAAAAAAAAAATAAGCAGATATATCAAAATTTGAATTTAACTATAAGTATTATGGTATTTGTTCAGTGCCCATTTACCTATAAGTATGGCCAACCACTTATAATTCAGTAACTGTAATTGTTTTTTTTTTCAAAAATAATCAATTATAATAAACAGAACGACTCATAGAAATCTATCTATATTCTTTTTTCATTTTAATATACTTTCATAGAAATGTTTTTGTTATGTCAAAAAAAAC
The DNA here is from genome assembly GCF_053919585.1 of Euprymna scolopes. NCBI lineage: Eukaryota > Metazoa > Mollusca > Cephalopoda > Sepiida > Sepiolidae > Euprymna > Euprymna scolopes. The sequence continues at coordinate 18,069,361 of NC_136526.1, read as the reverse complement.
CTATTTACTTTACGTCACAAGTGTCACGCTCATACATGAATTCCATAGCTAATATAACATAATGACCCAACGGGTCACGGTTAGTCTAGTATTATATATATATATATATATATATATATATATATATATATATATATATATATATATATCCAGAGTATCCAAAAAGGTCAGTGAAGGGTTGAACATCTTTCTCATTTTACCATTAATGATTGTTTTTTTCTCTATTTCAGATATTTTACAGATAATATTTTGTAAATTAATTATGGATAAGTATAGCATTAAACAACGTATGCAAGTTGTGAAATTGTTTTACCAAAATCAGGGGTCAATTGTTTTGACTCAAAGAGTTTATCGACGGCATTTTTATGTAAGAGATAGTCCAAGTCACAACACAATTTGAAACATTTTCTTGTGATGATATCTTTAAATAAGAGTCTATATTAACAAACCCCGAACTCTGCAAGAGCTGAAGGAAAACATCAGGAAATAAAGACGGGAGTTAAATCGCAATCCAGAGATTTTGCAATCTGTCATGAATGATGTTTTGGAAAGAGCACAATTATACGAAGCTGAAAATAGTCAACATTTAAGACATTATTTTCCACAAATAAAGATTTGAATTTTGCATTCTTTAATGTCCAATTGAGAGTGTTAAAATTACAGAAAGATATCATCAAAAATAAGATATATTAAAACATATATGATATATATATCAAAACCCTTGAGTAACTTTTTGGACACCCTGTTTGTACAGTTCGAATTTGTCTTTAAAATAGAATCTTTTTCCATTAATTTCATTTTGTTCATAATTTCAAACATCTTTCATTATTTTTATTATAAGCAAACGGCAACATTTTATCATCTTGGATTGTAAATATTTAATGATTAGGTAGAATCTAACTTTTATGACTGTCCGAGTTCTTTATTTTTTTGTCTATCTCCTTTCTCTTCTTCTCCTCTCCTTCTCCTCCTTCTCTCCCTCTCCTTCTCCTCCTTCTCTCCCTCTCCTTCTCCTCCTTCTCTCCCTCTCCTTCTCCTCCTATGTAAGAATTGAAGTAAAACATCGGGAAACATGGGCAACATTTAAAATACATTATTTTTCGTAAATGTTAGCGAGAGGCACGGTGCGAATGAACTCGAAATCCGGGCCATCAAAAATGGAACCTGGAATTGGATGACCTGGTCCTATGACGCAAGTCGTTTTATGGGTCAGGCCGTTGAATGGAGCAAAGTTCGAACGAATTTAAACCCTGACCCACAAAAATGAAACCCGGGAATGAGATGACGTAATTCGGCCGCAGGTAAGACCGAAAGCAAACACCGAGAGGTGCAGAATATGGGTCGATGACGTAAATTGGTTAATGGGTTACGAGGTCGAAAATCCATAAAAGAGAAATGATAAACAAAAAACAAACAGAAAGACGCGGAGAGAGGAACAAGGACAGACGACGATAAACTGTCCGTCACGTTCGCAACCACACCCTCTCCCACCTACACCCTCTCCTACCAACCACCTCTTCACTCCACCGCTTGTGTAAATATGAATGTTTGATACATAAACCAAGTTTTGTTTATAAAAGTGTCTCGTTATTCATTGATAAATGAACAGGGTAATTCCAATCAGAGACGCTTACAACAAGCATATGTGTATAAATGTCAAACAAACTATCTTTCTATCTATCGAGATGTTCAAAAATCTCTGATAGTTAAATTACAGGCTTGGTGCTAATGCAATAGAATGTACCCTGGCTAGATGACACATTAAGACTTTCCTAAGACGAACAACAACAAAACAGAATAGACGTCACCATCATACCACCCAGTATATAACAATAAATAAAGACCGTTTAAATTTTGCATTTTGTTTTTAAAATAATCCATAATGTCTTAGTGAGATTGCGTTAAAATTACAGGAAGAAGTGTTCAGAGTATATTAATGTTTTTATTGCGTAAGGCCACAATTTGATGGAATGATATCGAATTCGATTGTCGTTCTCTTGGTTCATTTACTTACCTAATTACCACATTCATTCATTCTAGAAGATTAGAGTTATCTAAAGCGTACTTAACGCTTGGTTTTTATTTGCAAAAAATAAAAATATATAATGTCATCGGTTGGAGTGTGGGTAGGTTAACAGGCAACACATACTGCTGGAAAAATTGCTAAGTGTGTTGATTAATAGGATCCTCTCAAAACTACTGAAGTCTAACCTTCTCACTTTTTTCTATTTCTTTTTTTACTCACCTGCGCCCCCAAACAAGGCATAGCGCCACACGGACATAAGGCGCAACTATTTGGAATCAAGCATAGAAAAGATTAATAAGATGCTGGTTCACATTACATTTAAACACATGCATATCTGTACAGTAAAGGAAGCAGTTAGCAGGAAGTGAATTCCAAAATCAAGGGAAGAAGCTATTAGAGTAGAAGGCTTTCCGGCATTTTAAAGTGAAGGAGTGTAATTTGGGTAGACAGAAGATAAAAATGGAAAGTGGGCTTTTCAAAGCATATACTATATCTTTACTGACTAAATTAACTAAGCAATATCGAGAAAGCGTCTTTCTGGCCAAAGTGTAGCATAACTTCAATCTCTATCTTTCCTCATTTTCTCTTCTTTCTTCTTAGCCTAGCCTATTCCTCTCTCTGGACTCCCCACACACACAAATAACTCGAGTCAGCATAAGGGAACTAACTCTGAAAAAATTAGAGTTACTTTACTTTACATTATAACGTTGAAAATTGTGTATACATCTTAACATTAAATAACAACCATTTGACTCCCAATAGATACTGTCATACATAGTTTTAAATAATATATACCATTTACAAAGCTATCTTTGTTTATATATAAGCTATCTTTGTTTATATATATATATATATATATATATATATATATATATATATATATATATAAGTGAACGTGTCTGTGTGTGTGTGTCTGTGTACATTTCCCTACGCAATAAGTCTGTTAATTTTTAGTCTACAGACTCAAAATTTGATATACAGGGTACTGAGATTTGGGAAAATCTATTTGATCCGTTTTTGGCCAGAAATTTGGCGATTAAGGGGTCAAAGTTCAACGATTTGTCCTTTGAAAACTCTACCAAACTCCGACAATTTTGGGTCTACGCACTTGAAATTTTATATATAGGTTCCTTGGACATGCATCTAACTTAATAACTTGATTTGAGCCCAAAACAATAAATTTTAAGGGGTCATAATAGGAGTCAAAGTTAAAAAAAATGACCTCTGCGGTCTCTTCCAAATTACTCAGACAATTTCTGGTCTAAATATTTTAAATTTTACATTAAGGGTTTTCAGAGATAGGGCAAGCTTTTTCATCAGTTTGTGTCGAAAATTTTTAGTTACCAATATATAAATGTATGTATGTATGTAAGTTTGCATGTCTGCCTTAAACTTTCAATAGAGGCAACGGATTTTACGAAGATCAGTATCGTTTTAAAGTTCGACCTTTAATACGACAAATATCGAAAAATTGGCTAAAAACATTAATATATTCCCCTTCAACTAGGTACTTTTCTAAAGGGAGGGGTCACTTTTTACGCCGATATTTTTTAAAGTTATCCTCTCCTTTAGATTGTCTAGCCTTAATTTTTTAAAATGTCGCTTCCGGTTAGACGGTGGTCGTAACAGCATAAACGTTAGGTTTTACCCCGTTCTTTTCCTCCTTTGCGGTACGGGTTCGAGCCTGCTTTCCTACTACCACTTTTTTTTTTTTTGCTCAACATACACATCCTAACACTCGGGCAACACCGGGCTGAAATGCTAGCATGCTTATAAAATTTTAAAACAAAAAAAGAAAAAAGAAAAAAGAAAACGAAAACGGCACCTATATAATATATATATATATATATATATATATATATATATATATATATATATATATATATACACACAGCCATTAGTGTCTGTAAGTATTTAATTATTATAGTAAAAAAAAAATGATTATGTCAGCCCCTTTAAGAAAGTCGTTTCTTATCGTTGAGCACTTTCAGTTGAATTAAGTCGGTCAATTTAGCTCCTTATGCGTGGATCATCCTATAACGCTTAGATCGCTCTGACTGACATTGAAAACATTTAAAAATAAAATGTTTAAATTCAATGTTGTTTCTCGCGGTTAATGGTAGCCGATTGGATACGGTCTTTGCTAATCGAGTCAGAGATTGCTCGTGTTGCTAGGTTCGAATCTGTTGACTGGTGTTAATCGTGATTCCCTGTACTGAAGATTCCCGAAGGGATGAAACACTAGTGTCTAGGTATTTAATTTTATTATAGTAAAAAAATAATTATATATATATATATATATATATATATATATATATATATATATATATATATATATATATATATATATATAAGTGTGTTCATCAACGCTTCGTATTAATTGTGAGACCTCCTTTGGATGAATGAAATTAAGAAAAACAACTGTACAAATATTTGGAAATATATTTTGGTGCAATGAATGTATATATACGAGCAAACAGTTAATAAAACATGTTAAAAACACTTTGAAAAAGAGTTAAAAACATATTTAATCTGAAAAGGAAACACTTGATAAGTGGATAGTCCTTAATTCGTGGAGTTTCGAAGAAATACTTTCCTTCTCATCAGAGGGTAGGAATTAGCAAAATGCAGGATCGTATTTTGCATGCAAAAGTATTTTATGAAACAACAAGTAAGTCAAAGATCTTACTTGATAACAAAAAAGTGAAGCAGAGGGAATATGGTGAAGAAAAAGGTGATTACATGTGAATGGATAGTCTGGTGAAAGATAAATAATCCAGTGACGGTAAAATCCAAACAAATAACTCCAAGAAAGTTAATTGAATTTCCATTTGCACAAGTAAAATCCAAGGAAATCCCGTAATTGAAAGATGGTCCAAAATAATCTAAAGGCCGAAATCCATGGAATAATTCACAAATATGTACAAGGGAAAAGGGGGAAAATTCCAATAATATTAATAAAAGAAAAATAAGATATGCTTTTTTTATTATATATATATATATATATATATATATATATATATATATATATATATATATATGTATGTATATATATATAGTACAAAATTTTATTGAAATTCAAAGACTTGGATGTTTTCTTGTTTATTTCATCCTAGATCTCTTCATTACAAGCCGTTTCGTTAATGGGATAAACATTCTATGATTTTATGTTTTCATAGAAAATTTATTTATCATAAACTCGTCAAATGTGATTTCCATTCGATGTTACCAACAAAAAGTTTATTTTGTACATGCTAAACCTGGTGCGTTCGTTAGAGTGATAGAAATTCCATCCCCACGTTGTTACAGGTCGACCATTACAGAATTGCCATCCCATTAACGAAACGGCTGTAATGAAGAGATCCAAGATGAAGCAAAAAATTTCCAAAAAATTTTGTACTATACATGCTCTGCACCTATACGTCGAAATTAACGGTGATTCAGTTTTTAATACAGTCTCAACCCGTTAAATGAAAATAGTATACATTGAAATTTAAAATATTTAAAAAATCATTAATGTATATGTATATATACACTAGCAAAATTACCCGTCGTTGACTGGGTTCAAAAACAGCCTACACAAAATGGACTCTGATTTATGAAAGTATGATAGGTTATGAAAAGGAAGGATTGTAAAGAGATAGCTTCGAATTTCGGGTTATCAAAACCAAAGCAAAATATGATGAAAGTAAAAATAAAATAGATACACCCCATAATTTATTATACCATACATGTTCACACTGAAACACTTATCACAATATTCTGTGGATCTATATTAAAAAACCTTGTTAAACTTTGTGACATATTTCCATTCTATGGAGGTCAGGCGCGAACGAGCACCCCATAATTTTATTATACCATATTTCTTCAAACTGAAACATAATTATCAATGTATACTTACGCCGGTAGATATGAAAAGTATTTATTAAAGTTTGGGCGTATTTCCATTCTATGGAGGCCAGGCGCGAACCCAGACCCCACAATTTTACTATACCATCCCTATTTAAATTAAAACATACTTATCAAAGTATTATTATGTACATCTATATCAAAAAACGTGTAAACGTTTTTTTTTTTTTTAATTTTTAAATTTTTTATTTCCATACTTTGTGGACTAGGCGCGTATGCAGACCCCAAAAATTTAACGAATCATCATTATGCCACCGTTCTGCCAGATCAAACATACCCATTCCTGTGTCTCGATACATTTTCTATCATAATATGTGATCAGTTTTCTATTATAGTCAACCATATTGGAGCCTATTCGTGACCAGACACACACACGCAGACGTTCAGCTTTATATTATAAATATAACTACTTAATTTCATCACATAAATTAATACATGAAAATATAATTTTATGCGTAAATCAGTATTTACTTAAACAATGCTCAATACATAGGTAGAGCAAGGTAGTAAGTTATAAAATATATATGACAATTAAGTTAAAATATGAAGCGAAATGTTCTGTGTAGCTTAATTGCCATATATATATTTATAACTTACTATATATATATATATAACTACTTCATTTACTCACATAAAATTAATATACAGAAGTATAAATTTATGCGTAAACTTTAATTATTTACTTCAAAAGTGCTCAATACGTAGGTAGAGCTAGTTAGTAATTCATAAAATATATATGGCGATTAAGCTACACTGAATATTCCGCGTTCAACCACTCTAGGATTCCTCAGGCTTATGTGCATAAGCCTGAAGAATCCTAGAGTGGATGAAACGCGGAATATCCTGTGTAGCTTAATCGCTATATATATTTTATAAATTACTATATATAATATATATATATATATATATATATATATATATATATGAGAGAGAGAGAGAGAGAGAGAGAGAGAGAGAGAGAGAGAGAGAGAGGGGAGATAAAAAATTAAAACTTTCAACTTGAGGGTCTATGGTTCGATGGTGAGAAATACCAGAAAGTCGGAACCAATTTTAGATACTCTGACAATGCAGCCCTTTTATTATCCGAAAGATTTACCGACGCTATTGTCATGCAACAATGACCATCTTTTTAACATCCCTTTCTTGATAAACTAACCGCACAATTGTCTCCCACATGTGATCCATGTCTCCATCTATTGGAAAGAATTCTGCTTCTAAATCTCACAAGAATAGGTCGACATTTCTTTTTAGTTCTCGCGCAAGCATATATACACAAACAATAGGTATCCTCTTTGTTTTATTATTTTCTCACTATGACAATGTTTTATTTTTTTCAGTCCTCAAGCAAAACAATAAGCAGATATGAATAGGACAAGTCATTCGTAATCTAGCTTTTATATGTATGCGAGCAATGCTTTTCTATATGCTTTTCTTTTTTCCTTCAGCTTCATGTCGTTCCTTTCTGAATCATTTTAATACATTTCCGTTTGTCTTTCATGTAATAATGTGATGGGGGAAACATTGATTCGAAACCCAGACGAAGTCATCTCGGGTTCAAACCGTGTATGGATCAATGATAATAATGAAAAAATATAATAACCTAAAAGCACTAGGCATTACTCTCTCTCTCTCTCTCTATATATATATATATATATATATATATATATATATATATATATACTTCATTTAATCACATAAATTAATATAGGAAGATATAATTTTATGCGTACATTTTCAGTATTTACTCCAATAATGCTCAATACACAGATAGAGCTAAATAGTAAGTTATGAAAATGTATATGGCAGTTAAGCTACACGGAATAATCCGCGTTTCATATATATATATATATATATATATATATATATATATATATATATATATATATATATATATATATATATATAATGTTAAAAGTCCACGTATGCTTCTAGGATAGTGATTTAACGGTTATGACAAAAAGTATCGAAATGAAAAAGAAAAAAAGGATTTTTTTTTCCTTTTTCATTTCGATACTTTTTCGTGACCAAGAGCGGAGGCCCGCTTGAAATATAAAAAATAACAATGAAAATATTAAATACAAAAAGTAACATCGTTTTTCATGCTTCAAAAAAAGAAAACCCCTCATAACCTTTTAATCAATATATATATATATATATATATATATATATATATATATATATATTTATATATGTATGTGTGTGTGTGTGTGTGTGTGTGTGTGTGTGTAAAGAAACTTTGAATTAAAAAATGCAAAAATAAAAATAAAGAATGCAGTTTAGATTCCCGGATGGAAAAAAATATTAACTTTAACCTATCGCAGACTAAGTACCTACATAATCCGATTTCTAAAAAGTTTTTAATGACCAAAGAGAATTCATTTATATAAGGATGAAAAGGAATAAATTGTAAGATGGTCACCATCATGAAGTTTTGTTTGTCTGCCTGTACACGAATAGTCTCCTATATGGTTTACTGTTATACTATACTGACCACATACAAAGATAGAAGAGGTAACAACGGTCTGAAATGAGTATAACAAAATGGGACCATAGGGGGAACCCTATGCACGCTCACACCGTTTGATGTACATTCATAGAGTTACCAAATATGACAGGATAACCCAGCATGCGGGGGGGGGGTAGAAGCATTAACAGATGACACCTTTCACTTTCATCAACGTAGGTGGGGCTTCAGTGGTGTCATTTATAACTGGGAACCCGACGCAGGCTCATACCGTTTGACGTAGTGCTAGCAAACTTGCTAAGATAGTTTGCAAAAAAAAAAAAAAAAAAAAAAACATCCCTGCAGCCATCTTTGCATTCTCATTGAATTAGCAAATCAAACATTACTGAAATTACAGAAATGAGGTGGAACTTTCTTAAAAAGTATTGATTGAAACTGACAGATACGTTGATGGTAGAAATCGACTGCATTGTGGGATTGCTGACTCTCAGCAGAAACGTTGGAAGTAAATATCAGGGCCATGGATATTTTTGTACAAGCCGAGGATCGCAAATGGATCTGGCAGTGTTTTGTAAGTTCCAACACCAATCGCATCGCCGCTATGTTGCATCCCTGTGCTTGTTTTTATAAGTATTTGCATGAAATGTGCGCTACTGAACTTGCTTCAATTGTGCATATTCAAGGCAAATAACAGCAATGCACCGAACTAGTAGCAAAATCACACCCCTTAATTGTAAAGATCTCTTAGATGCCGGTATTTTGATAGCTTGTTATCAGTGAAAAGCAGAAATTAAACCGAAAGTGATGATGATAAAAAGGAAAAAAAAGAAAGAGAAAAAAAAGGAAAAGAAAAAGGATGAAAAGAAAAAAAGGAAAAAAAAAGAAAAAGGAAAAAAGAAAAGAAAAGAAAGATAAGAAAAATAGAAAAAAAAAGAAAAGAAAAAGTAAAAGGAAAAGAAAAGAAAAGAGAAAGAAAAAGAAAGATAAAAAGAGAAAGGAAATGGAAAAAAAGAAAGGAAAAGGAAAAGAAAAATAAGAAAAAAGAAATAAAAGAAAAAGAAAAGAAAAAGGGAAAGAAAAAAGAGAAAGGAAAAGAAAAGAGGAAGGACAAGATAAAAGAGAAAGGACAAGAAAAAAGAAAAAGAAAAAGAAAAAGAGAAAGGAAAAGAAAAAAGAGAAAGGAAAAGAAAAAAGAGAAAGGAAAAGAAAAAAGAGAAAGGAAAAGAAAAAAGAGAAAGGAAAAGAAAAAAGAGAAAGGAAAAGAAAAAGAGAAAAGAAAAGAAAAAGAGAAAAGAAAAAGAGAAAATAAAAAGAAAAAAGAGAAAAGAAAAGAAAAAGAGAAAGGAAAAGAAAAAAGAGAAAAGAAAAGAAAAAGAGAAAGGAAAAGAAAAAAGAGAAAGGAAAAGAAAAAGAGAAAAGAAAAGAAAAAGAGAAAAGAAAAGAAAAAGAGAAAAGAAAAGAAAAAGAGAAAGGAAAAGAAAAAAGAGAAAGGAAAAGAAAAGAGAAAAGAAAAGAAAAAGAGAAAAGAAAAGAAAAAGAGAAAGGAAAAGAAAAAAGAGAAAGGAAAAGAAAAAAGAGAAAAGAAAAGAAAAAGAGAAAAGAAAAGAAAAAAGAGAAAGGAAAAGAAAAAAGAGAAAGGAAAAGAAAAAGAGAAAAGAAAAGAAAAAGAGAAAAGAAAAGAAAAAGAGAAAATAAAAAGAAAAAAGAGAAAAGAAAAGAAAAAGAGAAAATAAAAAGAAAAAAGAGAAAAGAAAAGAAAAAGAGAAAGGAAAAGAAAAAAGAGAAAGGAAAAGAAAAAGAGAAAAGAAAAGAAAAAAGAGAAAAGAAAAGAAAAAAGAGAAAGGAAAAGAAAAAGAGAAAAGAAAAGAAAAAAGAGAAAGGAAAAGAAAAAAGAGAAAGGAAGAGAAAATAAAAAAGGGAAAGGAAAAGAAAAAGAGAAAAGAAAAGAAAAAGAGAAAATAAAAGAAATAGAGAAAGGAAAAGAAAAAGAGAAAAGAAAAGAAAAAGAGAAAAGAAAAGAAAAAGAGAAAGGAAAAGAAAAAGAGAAAAGAAAAGAAAAAGAGAAAGGAAAAGAAAAAGGGAAAGGAAAAGAAAAAGAGAAAAGAAAAGAAAAAGAGAAAATAAAAGAAATAGAGAAAGGAAAAGAAAAAAAAGGAAAAGAAAAAGAGAAAAGAAAATAAAAAAGAGAAAGGAAAAGAAAAAGAGAAAGGAAAAGAAAAAAGAGAAAGGAAAAGAAAAAGAGAAAAGAAAAAGAAAAAAGATGAAAAAGAATAAAAGTGAAAGGAAAAAAGAGAAAGGAAAAAAAGAGAAAGGAAAAGAAAAAGAGAAAGGAAAAGAAAAAGAGAAAGGAAAAGAAAAAAGAGAAAGGAAAAGATGAAAAAGAATAAAAGAGAAAGGAAAAAGAAATAGAAGAAAAAGAAAAAGAACAGGAAGGAAAAGAGAAAAGAAAAAAAGGAAAAGAAAAAAGAAAAAATAGAAGAAAAGGGAAAAGAAGAAAATAAATTGTTGCAGTATTTTTGGTCGAATATACTGAGTATGACCACAAAGATTTGGATGAATATATTTACAGCTATGAATGATAGATGGAACGAATCAATCAATGTATACTGCATCTCTTTAAATCTTTTAACCATAGCTTTTCATGTTGAAACGAGACTGATCCTGACTGAATTTATTCTGCCAATCTTTACCTGGGATTCTTTACAATTCAAAACTCATTTGACTGGATCGATGCTGCTAAATTCTGCTTGGGATAACTACGTTAAATAATCGCAATTGGATAATCTTCTTTTCTCTACAATTGAGTTATTTCTTCCGCTATCCCTTTTTGGATAATTTGTCAATCACAAAAACGTCTCTCCACTAACTGTTCTGTATGGACAGACGCAAGCACTCTTCTGGAGTTCTTGGGTTTGTAGATGTAAAACAGTTAAGGTAGCAGGGTCCGTTGAGAGAATAAGGTCATGGAAAACGCACAAGAAAGTGATTAAGATAGATTTCAGAGAAAGAGGGATTAGGACCTTGGCCAGAGATAAATCAGATTGGAAGTAACTTTCCGAAAGCCATCCAACACATGCCAACGTGTACATATTTGAATTTTTAAATGGGAGATTGTGTTCATATTATGCCCCTTAAATCTTCATTAAGTCACTATAAATGAAACTGAACATTTTGACTATTATTTTACACCCTAAAACCTCATTAAATCATTAGAAAAGACGCCGAAATCTGGGGAGTATTATTTTTACCCCATACACCTTCATCAGTAAAAAGTCATCTATATATTTATAAAAGTGAACGTGTCTGTGTGTCTGTCTGTACATTTCCCTACGCAATAACTCGGTCAATTTTTAGTCTACAAACTCGAAATTTGATATACAGGGTACTGAGATTTGGGAAAATCGATGTAATTACGTTTCGGCCCGAAATTTGGCTGTTAAGGGGTCAAAGTTCAACGATTTTACCTTTGAGAACTCTACCAAACTCCTCCGACAATTTGAGGTCTAAACACTTGAAATTTAAGATATAGGTTCCTTGGACATGGATCTAACTTAATAACTATATTTGAGCCCAAAACAATAAATGTTAAGGGGTTCTAATAGGAGTCAAAGTTAAAAAAATTGACCGTTTTTTTTTTTTGCTCAGCATACATCTTGCAACGCCGGGCCAAAATGCTAGTATATCATAAAAGTAACTGGCATTTGAAAAATATAATTTTTACCCCTAAAAACTTCATTAAATCACTATAAGGCAACTGAAATTTGGGGAATATTATTTTTACACCAATCTCATTAGTCACCATAAAAAAAACTACAATTCTAAGAGTACTATTTTTACCCCTTAAAAACTCATTATCTATATACCTAAAATTCCGTATTCCTTTGGTGTGTAGTGATATTCATATTAAAACCCCCATTTTTCTATTTATTTAAAAAGGAAATACAATTTTCTTATATATGAGTTATCGAATTGCATTCATTAGCAAAAGATCTAACTAATTTGCATATTCTTTTAAACATTCATTTTTAATTAATTCCCTATTAGTTTTTTCAGTTTTCTTATAGGGTGATCACCTTTAGTTAACTATTATGGGTAATTATATTCATGCAGATATTCTACATGATTTATACTTGCGAAATATTTGCGTAAAAAGCTTTCAATGAACACAAAATCGTTTCCATATATATTTATGTATACGTATATATTTTTGTTTCATCTATCTGTCTATCCATCTATATATCTATAAAAGTGAACGTGTCTGTCTGTCTGTCTGTGTACATTTCCCTACGCAATAACTCTGTCAATTTTTAGTCTATAGACTCGAAATTTGAAATACCGGGTACTGAGATTTGGGAAAATCGATGTGACGGGTGTCAGCCAGAAATTTGGCTGTTAAGGGGTCAAATTTCAACGATTTGACCTTTAAGAACTCTACCAAACTCCTCCGACAATTTTGGGTCTAGATACTTGAAATTTTAGATATAGGTTCCTTGAACCTGGATCTAATTTAATAAAGTGATTTGAGCCAGAAACTATAAATTTTAAGGGGTCATAATAGGGGTTAAATTAAAAAAAAATTTACTCTTTTTTTTTTTTTTTTTTTGCTGAGCATACACCTCCAAACACCCGGGCAACGCCGGGCTGAAATGCTAGTATCACTATAAAGAAACTGAAAATTCGGAATATTATTTTACCCCTAAAACCTCATTAGATGACATTAGAAGAATATAAGTTTTACCCCCTAAAAACTTCATTGGATCAGTATAAATAAACTGAAATTTAAAAGACATTATTTTTACCCCTTAAAATGTCATTAGATCACCATAAAAACGTGCAATTCTAAGAGTATTATTTTTACCCCCTAAACCTCATTAGATCATTGTAAATGAAACTTAAATTTGGGGTATATACTCCCTAAAACATCATTAGATTACCATAAAAGTAACTGACATTTAGAGATTATAATTTTTACCCCCTAAAAACTTTATTAGGTTAATATAATGAAACTAAAATTTGGAATATTATTATACCCCCCGAAAACCACATTAGATCACTATAAAAGTAACTGACATTCGGAGAATATAATTTTTAATTGGATCAAACTGAAATTTGAAAGATAGTTTTACACCCCCCCCCCCGTAAATCTCATTAGATCACAATAAAGAAACTGAAATTTGAAAGATATTTTACCCCCCGTAAATCTCATTAGATCACAATAAAGAAACTGAAATTTGAAAGATATTTTTACCCCCCGTAAATCTCATTAGATCACAATAAAGAAACTGAAATTTAAAATATATTTTTACCCCCCGTAAATCTCATTAGATCACAATAAAGAAACTGAAATTTAAAATATATTTTACCCCCCGTAAATCTCATTAGATCACAATAAAGAAACTGAAATTTGAAAGATATTTTACCCCCCGTAAATCTCATTAGATCACAATAAAGAAACTGAAATTTAAAATATATTTTACCCCCCGTAAATCTCATTAGATCACAATAAAGAAACTGAAATTTAAAATATATTTTACCCCCCGTAAATCTCATTAGATCACAATAAAGAAACTGAAATTTGAAAGATATTTTACCCCCCGTAAATCTCATTAGATCACAATAAAGAAACTGAAATTTGAAAGATATTTTTACCCCCCGTAAATCTCATTAGATCACAATAAAGAAACTGAAATTTAAAATATATTTTACCCCCCGTAAATCTCATTAGATCACAATAAAGAAACTGAAATTTAAAAGATATTTTACCCCCCGTAAATCTCATTAGATCACAATAAAGAAACTGAAATTTGAAAGATATTTTACCCCCCGTAAATCTCATTAGATCACAATAAAGAAACTGAAATTTAAAAGATATTTTTACCCCCCGTAAATCTCATTAGATCACAATAAAGAAACTGAAATTTAAAAGATATTTTACCCCCCGTAAATCTCATTAGATCACAATAAAGAAACTGAAATTTAAAAGATATTTTTACCCCCCGTAAATCTCATTAGATCACAATAAAGAAACTGAAATTTAAAAGATATTTTACCCCCCGTAAATCTCATTAGATCACAATAAAGAAACTGAAATTTGAAAGATATTTTTACCCCCCGTAAATCTCATCAGATCACAATAAAGAAACTGAAATTTGAAAGATAGTTTTACCCCCCGTAAATCTCATTAGATCACAATAAAGAAACTGAAATTTGAAAGATATTTTTACCCCCCGTAAATCTCATTAGATCACAATAAAGAAACTGAAATTTAAAAGATATTTTTACCCCCGTAAATCTCATTAGATCACAATAAAGAAACTGAAATTTAAAAGATATTTTTACCCCCCGTAAATCTCATTAGATCACAATAAAGAAACTGAAATTCGGGGAATATTATTTTTACTCTCTAAATCGACTTTAAATTAGTCTAAAACAGAAATGCAGGGGATATTTATTAAATGATGTCAATATGTATTAAAATATTGTTAAAATTCGGAAATAAAACGCAGGAAGGGCTTCAATCTCTTTAACTTTTCTATACAAAATTAAATTAAACTAAATATAGTTCACATTTTGAATCCTGGCACCTAGCAGCTGAGTTTCGAAATTTATAATGATCGGTTAATTTGTTTTGTAGTTAATCTTGCTTGAATATTTTATATTAATTTCAGTCGAAGGTACGTCCTCGACACAGTCTGACAGTCTTGAACGTTTTTAAGTAAGGAATGTCGTTGCACTTGTCAGGCTGAGGGGTGGTTTAGAATAGTTCTCAGAGATCCACCTTACCCCCTCCCCCAAATCATTGCCCCCCGTCTTTCAGATAAAGTAATATTTTGCTTATTGTTTCAGGCACCTCTACCGGATAATGTCGACTGGGTTGCTCAGGCAATTTTTAGAAGCCAAAATGCCTTTTCCTCAAGGGTGCTGACTTGAATTTCCTAACGTTCCGACCTTGTGTCACATCTTCCTGCGACGAGAATGATTTAGATACCTACAGATATCTGGACATATACACATAGCTAACTTTATATAAACGGAGATAATACTTGTTCTTTATTAATTGTTTTGCAATTTTTTTTTATTTTTGTCTGATCTTAAAGATTTCCAATAGACGTGCCGCTTTTATTGATTTTTAATTAGACAAGGACACATTGTGTGCAGTGCAGGACATGCGTTCTATGATGTGAAAATACATCCTTCTATCTAGGTCAAATATGCCCTTCATCACTTCCGGTGTCCAAATTGCATGATCCAGCTCTTCCGTTCAATGTTTCGGTGATCACCTTTGAGCCTTTTCCGAATCTCCAAGATCAACCGAGGGTCGGAGAAAATAGCTACTTAAAGAAAGAGAACATCTCGCATCATCACGATTGATGTCTAGCAGTTAGCATAGCAGTGAAGGGGGCGAGGACAATGAAGCTGCATCGACGCATCTTTTGTATATCTACATTTTAGGAGAGCAAAAAAAAAAAAAAATTAAATAAATAAAATAAAAAAGAAAAGACGTCATATGAACACTACAGAATTCCATCTTTTTTCTAATTCGACTGAAAAACAGATAACGTCCATGTAGCGAATGACTTTCTTTTTAAATTACATTTTCACCCCAAACTAGGCACATTGCCACTTTGGTGTAGGAGGCTACTATCAGGGGAAACAACTACTGGGGTACTATGTAGGGATTTGGGCAGCAAGATGTTGGTTCATGTTGCACTTGGACTTCTGCACGTCAGTACAGTTGGGGAAGCAGGGACCTGGAATGGAATTCCAAAGTCTAGCGGTTCTGGGGAAGAAACTACTGGAGTAGAAAGATCTTTTACATCTAGGAATCTCTACAGTGTGGGGGTGGGATTTTGCAGCCTGTCGGGTTTGTCGAGGGTGTTCACGTCGTGGGGGCACAAGTGTTTGCAGTTCGTCAGAGCAGTCACCATTAAAATACTTGTAGAACAGGCAGAGGGATGCAACGTTTCGTCAATGGGACAGAGGCTGAAGCTTAGATGCCAGTTCAGGGCCTATCAGATTTGCGACTCTCTTTTGAACCGTGTCAAGGAGCGAGAGACTAGTAGCCGATGCACCAGCCCAAATATGACAGCAATACTCCATACATGGGCGAATGGTTGCCTTATAGAGGTACAGGATACTTTCGGGTGTTAGTAGTTTTCTAGCACGGTAGAGAGAGCCCACCTTCCTTCAGCGGCCGTGGCAATGCATTCAATGTAATTGTTCCAACTCTTGTTTCATGTGAACGTTAGGCTAAGGAGCTTGAAAGACGTACTCTCAGATAAAGAGTCGTTGGCCATTGCTATAGGTGGTAGAGAAGGTTTCTTGTAATTATTGTATGAAACTAGTTTAGTCTTGACAGCATTAAACGTGACCATCTATTTTTGTCCCCATTCCACTACAGATTGGAGGTCATCTTCTAGTGTTTCTGCCATTTCTTTAGATATGTGTTCATCTGTTTTCCTGTCGTGCCTGGTATAGACTTAGGACTTCTACTCAAATATGAGAGTATGTTATAAGTAGGACTATGACAACAGAATATTCTTTTCATTGTTTTGACTCTCGAGTATATATCCGACCGACACAGTCAACCGAGAACCACATCACTCTATATAAAAGCATATAAGATATCAACGGATATACACTCCAGAGTCAAAACAATGATTTGTTTGTTCATTTGTTCTTGTTTTATGGCATATTTTCAAGTTATTTAATGCTGAATCCATTGGTTTTGAATCAGTGATGTTGAAGAAAAGTTTTTGATAGAATATATTTGTTTTGTTTTTTTTCAAGTCGGTTTCTATTTACCCCATAGTTGGGACTCTAACAGGTACTACCACTCCAGGTCAGAGTGGAGCTGGGAGCAATGGCAATTAGAGGGTGGCTCAACACTCCCCAAAGCTCGCAAGCTGGGGCCTCACCATCGGATATGGTTTAAGGTCATATCCAGGACCATCAAAACAATGAAAGAATATGCTGTTGTCATATGGTACAAAGGTTAAATTCGCAAGATCTCCAGCTATGGTATAGCTGAAAATGTCTTCTCAATTATTGAATCATTTCTCTCTAATAGATTCATAAGAGCAGTTGTTGACGAGCAGAAATTAGAAGCTCAAAGTATTAATGCTGGGGTCCGTTAGGGGTCCATCCTGGGTCCAACTCTCTTCCTGATCTACATCAATTCCAAATCACATCCTTACATCATTATGAGACATTAATGCTGACGAAACCACCATCTATGGTAGCACATAAAAGACTATAAACGAGCAAGTTCTTTCTGATTCTCTCTTCCCTGATCTTGAGCACGTGGTACAATGGGGAAAGGAGTGGCTGGTTACTTTTAAAGCATCTAAAACCAAGCTTCTATCTTTACATCATCAACGCTCTGATCCCCATCTGGCATCAATTGAAATGGATGGCTCTCGTCTGGGGGAGGCTTCATGTTTAGATAAGCTTCTGAAATGGAACACATATCAAATCCATTGCTAAGGTCGCTGAAAAAATGGCAGGATCCTTCTACCGCTCCAGTAGATATCTCACTCCTGATGCAATTCACTACCTATAGAAATGCCAGGTATGGCCAATGATGGAGTACTGTTGCCACATCTGGGCTGGAGCTTCTAGAATCAGCTTATTCTGCCTTGACAGAGTTCAAAACAGACTTTGTAGCTTAGTGGGGGATGTCCTTTTCTCTTCCCTGTAATCTCTTTCCCATAGAAGAGACGTTGCGAGCTGTCTCTGTTTTATCGTTATTTCCATGGCATGTGCTCGTCTGAGCTTCAATCTATGGTGCCCCCCTCGCCAAACTTTCACGGAAAACACGCGTCTAGCCAAAATCACTATCAATAATTTTCCCCACTCTTTATCTGTGCCTAAACCTAAATGTAGATTCCATGAGCAGAGCTTCTTTCTTAGAACTGCACGCCTGTGGAACTCTCTTACGTTGGCATGCTTCCCAGCTGACTACAATCTGATTGTCTTCAAGTCCAATGTAAACAAGTTCTTGATGAACCGTCCCCCTATGTAATCCAACTTACAAAAATTCCACTACCTATGTTAAAAACGCTATAATCACATTGACTAATGTATACCCATTAACCCTTATCCTCGAGTGACCTCCGGGACTTGATAAGTGGTGATTACTGTGTAAAAAAAATAGCCCTAGTTAAAAGGCAAAAGAGGCAGAGGGAAGCCAAGGAGAAGATGAAGAGAAAATGTTTTGATTGGACATCTCTCAACAGTTGGATGGCCATCAATCAACTTGCTCTGGATCGGAAGGAATGGCGAAAAATAAGTCACGTGGGTTTGCAACCCGCACTGGAAGCGAAGATGCAATTCATGATGATCTACCCCGTCATGGCTGATGGAACAAGAACATGCTATCGCCGTGGGTTTAATAAAGGTTTCCGTTCAAAATTTCATGCGGATTCCCGAGTTTGACAAAAAATTTTGGAGTTCGTTAGAAATATTCCTAGTTCAACACGATACACGTGAAGAAGATCGGAGGGTTACACGACAGAAGCGTTGTGCAAATAACACACAAGATGAGACCAGTAGTCCGAAAATAAAACGTACAACGTTTATTTTTGTGTGGCAAAATATATTCTTTGCTATCCCTTGTGTTAGAAGACCTTTCTTTTGTAGAGGAGAGATGCATTTGGCACGAGCATGTTTCATTTTAAAATACAAGAGAAGTCAAATCCGATGCTAAGAATATTTTTTTTTCAAATGATAAACATATAAATCACGTATTTCGGTCAAAACCGATCATTTTCGGGGAGTTCTAGTCATCTTTGTTTTCTCCATTGTCAAACGATAACAACGAATGCTAGTTACAGCCGATTACACATGATATCAAATTTAAACGGTATTAATATCTTATTTTATTTATTCATTTTTTTGATTAAAAAAAAGTTTAAGCATCAGATTTGGCTTTAAAAAATGATTTCTCATATGTTTCAATACTACAGTGCTTTCCAACATCGAAATGGTGGATATGTTATCCTTATACGCGTGCCAGCATCGTTTCTACACAAAAAATGTAAAAATCAAATTTAATTTGAAAATCCTATCTAAATAAGAGCACGGAACATAAAGCTGCATATGTTAATTCACTTAGTACTTGCTACAGTGTAGGATAAACGCGTATTACTGTCAGCAGGACGCCATATTGAGTATCCATCAGAAACAAGAATATATAAAAAGGCCACCAGGTTCGGTAACTCCAACTGTATTACTAAATCATGAATAAAATTCAGAATCCTTTCTACAATCCAATTATATTTTGTGCAAATAAACTTCTATTGCATAAGAGACCCCCGGTAGGAGGTTAAGCAATAAATTTGGCCAGAAAACGTGACAAAATGTCAGCGAAAAAATCGATCCCTCTTTGTAGAAAAAGTGCCCAGTTAAGGGTGAAGGAACTAATGTTTTTAACCAATTTTTCGATATTTGTCGTTCAAAGAGTAAAGCTTCAAAACGGTATCGATCTCGTGAAAAATCCGTCGCGTCTGTCGAAAGTTTTAGGCAGACATACATTCATTCATATATGCATACATTTAAACAGACAGGTGAAATTTAATAGAAGTATTCGAAGTGATTCGTGCTGTTGTCTCCGGGTATGTTACCTATCTCAAAACTTGACGTGATAAATTTGGCCAGAAAACGTGACAGAAAACGTGACAGAATCTTCGTTTGGTTAAGGACGGCGAAGAAAAAAGTCGATTACAAGTCTAGGAGAGACCGGGACATGACGCCAAAGAGAGTGACCGCATTCTTGCGAAATAACGCATTCTATGCTACATAAAAAGGGGCATACAGCGAGATACGAGACAACAACTACACGAGTGAGGAGCAACACAGTCTTCTACACATCACCCACCAACCCCGTCACACGGCAATCACATTTGTCAATCTATCATTGAATAGTTTGTATAATCAGCTGTGCGTGCTCTCTGTTCCACTGAGAAGTGTTTAAGTATTTTTAAATTAAATTGTTATTTTGAAATTAAATAAATTTAAGCGAAATTGACGATTCGGCCACCATTATTTCATCAACAGAGTGGAATGTAATACTTCGTCCTATGCCTAACTTGTCCACCAAATTTCAACCATGAGTTTTCAATTTTGTTTTATTTTACTTCTGTCGAAGTTCTCAGAAATCAAGGGGCCCACAACCTGGGGCTAACACTTGAACTCTATATGAGATACATAGATATTCGAATGTTCCATTTAAGTTCTTTATCTCTCAAACACTGAGTTAGTAAAGAAGTTCAGAGCATAATTTCCCTCTCCCCAATTAACCATTTTTATATATTGTAGTATATCTTTTATTTTGGTCTTACTGGATTCCAGGACAAGAATTTATCTAGTCTGGTGGAGTATCCAGCTTCGTGCTATTACTTGAGTTAATATCACTTGGAGAAGGTGAACCATTCCTCGTAAAAGCTAATGGGAGTTAGCCATAGTGAGGAGATCTTATTTGTGCAGCGAATACTATGTGATTTTGAATATTTGGTCAGGGTTTACTTCTATGGAAAAAGTATCCTCATGCCAGGTTGTTCTGACAAACCCCTGTACAGAGAGACCTTAGACACTCGAGGATAGTGTCTAGTAGGCATTCAAGTTCTCTCTAGTTTGGGTTTATCACTGTCCAATGATATGTAGAAATGCGATGGTGAGCCTATTATCCGCATGAAATGTGATCCTGAATGGGTTTCACCCTCACTGAACCCCCGATTGTTTTTATCAATGGGATCATCTCAAAGATAATATCTATCAAAATAATCCTCCCATTATTCCAGGACTGAAAATAGTCATCAGAACCCAAGAGAATAGTGCGTCAGGATAATTGACAATTTTACACGTCGTATCAAGGTGTGCTTATCATTGAAGGTCGATAAAATAAAGACTGTTGGCATTTATGACTGAAACTTGGTGAGCAATCCAGAAATAAAGTGAAGTTTATGTGTACCAAATATAGTTAGATCGTTAGATCGGAGAAAATGATTGCGAATTTTATTAACGATTTTGCGAATGGTATTCTTTTTTTTATATGTTATCCTGAACAATAATTTTCTAAAGTGATCTTTTTTCAATTGTTTTTGTTTTAGTCTGGCAACATCGTGAAAAGATGCGTTTTCTCATCATGGGAAGAAGAACTGACGCTTTTGCAGAGATGAAAGTAAAAAGCCAGCCACAACTTCATCGTGGTTAGTTGATTTTAAAAGCTAAGTTTTACGAATTTTTTTCGTGCAATTTTTTTTCCCTCCTTTCTTTTCTTTTTTGTTTTGACAAATGATTTTCCTGGGAGACTGGAACGAAGTTAGTCACACACTTTTATATAAATCTTGAGTTTGTGGAAAGTAGAAAATTTTATAAGGAATAAACGTATTTGTTTTTAATATTTCTGATTAAAAGTAATGCAAAAACGTCAGCAGACCGCTTTCGTCCTCAGTCATTAAGATCCGTATCGAGGGATTTTTATTAAAGGAGTAAAAAAAAAAAAAAGCTGCGGGAATTGTGTGTATTAAAATAAAACCAACGTTGGTATTTACTTCCATCACACTCCAGGAAGACGCGACACAAAGGGTAGGGAGTGGGCAAATTCAAGCCAGCATTTCTGAAGGAGGAGCACTCTGGCGTAGCAAACATTACCTGGCAGCTCCGTCCGCATTCCCCGGCAGAGGCACCTCTAACAGCAAGCAATAAACGTATTCCTCAAGAAGCGAAGGCAATGCCTTGGAGGGTCGACCCCCTAGAATTACACAAGAATTTGTTGCATTGATCCCAGTTTACAGGGAAAGGGTCATTTAAAAATGGCCCGTATTCTTTTGATCTTGGAAGCTAGCGAACCGCGGCCGCGTTAAATAAAATCAACGTGTTGTGTTATATATATATATATATATATATATATATATATATATATATATATATATATATATATATATATATATTAGGCAGCATTTTTTTTCTCTATGGCATATGCCATTAAATAAAATAGACGTTTTTTTTGTTTATTAATTCTCTTTACGATCCTCTTCAACTTCCCAATAACAGTCTTCATTTCTGGCAGGAACTGGCTGATGTAATCACCATATTTATCATAAGTCTGGGTACTTTCCAATCCTTTTAAAAAAATTATATGAATTTTCCAAAACAGTTAGATTAATTTATCCCTGACGATGAATCCTGAAGGATTAGAAAGTACTCCAACTTATGATAAATATGGTGATTACATCAGCCAGTTCCCGCCAGAAGTGAAGACTGTTATTTGGAAGTTGGAAAGGATCGACAATTGAATTAATAGACAAAAAACGTGTATTTTATTTAATGAAATTATATATCTCTAACATATATATTGCGTGTGTGTGATGTGTGTATACACACACACACACACACATATATATATATATACAAGCACACAATATTGCAATATGTTAGAGATTCATTACATTTTAACATAAGAGACACGATCTCTGTTTACAAAGGCGA
This sequence comes from Euprymna scolopes, assembly GCF_053919585.1. NCBI lineage: Eukaryota > Metazoa > Mollusca > Cephalopoda > Sepiida > Sepiolidae > Euprymna > Euprymna scolopes. The sequence goes on along the minus strand of NC_136526.1, from coordinate 18,046,472 downwards.
GGGCGTTTTAAACGAACGTGAAGTGTCAGCATGATTTTCAAATGATGTTTCGGGTGAACTCAAGATGGAAAATGAGTCAATGCTAAAATTCGTTACGCATATTACGTTTTAAGCAAATCCGTTATAGAGAATACAAGTGTATTATTTAGAAAGTCCGTTGGCCGGTAGATTCAATTCCTAATTTCACTAAGGATGTCCTGTTGAACTCTACTTTTATATAAATACTAGCCTGATTGTCCGGCGTTGCCCGAGTGTTTGTAGGTGTGGGTTCAGAAAAAAAAAAAAAAAAAAGGAAAATTGCGAGCACAAATAAAAAAAAAAATTAGAAGTAGTAAGCAGGCTCCAACCCGTAACGCGCCAGAGAAAGAGGAGGTGAAAAAAAAAAAAACGGTCTTATCGATGCGCCTACGCGATTGTGGCGTCACGGGCGGTTGAAATAACGTCTTTTATGCGACGTCGTTGACGCGAGGTTTGAATGACTTGCAAAAATGTCAGCGAAAAAATCGATCCCACTTTGTAGAAAAAGTGCCCAGTTAAGGGTGAAGGAACTAATGTTTTTAACCAATTTTTCGATATTTGTCATTCGAAGAGTCGAGCTTTAAAACGGTATCGATCTCGTGAAAATCCGTCGCGTCTGTCGAAAGTTTTAGGCAGACATACATTCATTCATATATGCATACATTTAAACAGACAGGTGAAATTTAATAGAAGTATTCGAAGTGATTCGTGATGTTGTCTCCGGGTATGTTACCTGTCTCAAAACTTGTGCTATTCGGTTTATTCGTACTGTTATTCTCATTTTGACTGTAATTTTTATAATGTTTCAGCCGATGCGACCTTTGCTCTTTTGTTTGAATGTAGCATTGACATGAAATATTTAAAGATAAACTAAAATGAGCGAAAAATGGGCTGAAATGACTTAAAAAAAAAAAAAGTAAATGACTTAGAATGACTTTATGAATGACATGAATGCTTAAAAAATAACTGGAATCCTTCAAAAACAACTTGAATTGCTTTGAGACTGACTGGTTGTAAAGTGGGTGATCATTTTACATTAAATTAATACAGAAAAGTGGTCCCCCACTTTATATCACAAAGTTACAAACATAAGTACAGCATGTAGTAAGAACAGGTACTACACTTTGATCTTGGCCAAAAGTCCAAGAAAAGCTAAGAACAGCATCTATTAACAACAGACCTTTGATCTTAACCAAAAAGGCCAAGTACAAAAGTGTTACGGACAGACCGACAGACTGACCGACCGACCGACCGATGGAGTGACTTATAGAGTCGCTTGCACACGACTAAAAATCGAAGGTCGCACCAGCATGTAACAGAAACTATTATCCTTCCATTTGAGCTAATGGTTCTACTCCCACTGAACAACTAAATATGTTCGAAAAATAAACCTTCAATTTTCTGATTAACTGTAATTTGTAATTAACTAAACAAGTAAGCGATCGCTCTCTCTCTCTCTCTCTAACTTAGAAGACACCACATATCAAGGCCCAGTGGCCGCTCGGGGATAAATGTTAAAGAGTGTACAGTAGTCAATGGGACAATATCATAGTAATCGTTAGTAGGGGGAATTTGATGAATTGGATTACTTAATAGGAACGACTAATCAAGAACTTGTTTACGTTGGACTTGAAGACGACCATATTATAGGCACAGATAAAGAGTTGGGGAAATTATTGATAGTAGTTTCAGCTAGACGAGTGTTTCTCGTGAAAGTTTGGCGAGGGGGGACCATAGATTGGAGCTCAGACGAGCACTTTCCATGTAAATAATGATAAAGTAGAGACAGGCTCGCAACGTCTCCTCTGTGAGAAAGAGGCTGCAGGGAAGAGAAAAGAGCATCTTCCACTAGGCTACAGAACTATTTTGAACTCTGTCAAGGCAGGATAAAGTCTTTCTAACAGCTCCTGTCCAGATGTGGCAATAGTACTCCATGTATTTCTCTCGCACCACCTCACTCTATATTGATTTAACAACGCCCTGCTATTCCTTAGCCTTCGGGCTAAGATTAAAGTGTCGAAAGGCTGAATGCGGTATTATGGTGAAAGAAGATACTAGCTAAGAGAAACTTTTGTTTAGTTCTGGAGTGACAAGGATGACCAACGACCCCCATTTTCCCCCCTTTTGAGTTGGCCTTGTGCCTAAGTTTTTTTTTTTTTTTCAATTTTAGCTTACATTGTAATTTTAGCCTGAATAAAGGATTTAATATCTCAAAGTGTAGTATCTGTTCCGGCGGACACTGCAATCAAAGACCAAATGTGGGGGCAACCCTATATATCAGACCATTGGTCAATGTAGGGAAAACCTTTCATACCAATTGTCACTATCCAGGTCCCCCCTCGGGGGAGCTAGTCCCCCGTTCCCTCTCTCTCCACATTAAAAAACGCCCTTGTGCCTAATTTGCTCAGTGGGGAAGCAAATAAATACCAACTGTTTGCTATTCCTTAATGTCTCTGTGAATTTAGAAAAAGTGGTTCGCTGTTTGCATATATGTACACAAAGAACGCGTACGTAAATTAGATGGTAAAAAAAGTCTTTTTACTTTTATAGTAAGAAAATAAAGATTGATGATATTTTTATAGGAGAATAAGAATATTTCAATCTAAGTACCCGGATATGTAAGAAATACAAAGCAAAGAAAATAAAAAGAAATGGTGGGATTAGATTGACATAGGTTACATACAACACGGAATGGATAGATGTAGTTATCTTGTTTGTCCATTCGAGCGAACCAGGAAGGGGCTACCTAGCAGACCAGTGTCTCCAAGTGGAATAAATTTGGGGTGCCAAGATTGCTATGTATTTCAGAATAGTAATAAAAGTGGGATGCTTTAAGGGCCAAGTGCTTTCTTTTCAAGAGTCGGCCGGTAGTTTTTTTTTTCCTTGTATTTATTTTGAAGCGTAAGTTTCGATTATTTTTCATACTAATTTCGAAACATAAAAACTCGTTTTCCAAAAGTAATAAACGCTAAAAAAAAAAAAGAAAAAAAAAAAAAAAGTTACACATTTCCTCTATGACTCGTGAGACGGAAATCCGAAAACAGAGTTTTAAGCGAGTAGATGGTAGGAAACATAGAAAAAAAATAGTAATATTTACCGTTCAGAAATTTAGTTTTAAGTAGGATAATTGGGGGTTTTTTTTTTGACAGCGACAACCAGTTTGTCAAGTTGGTGGGTAGATAGCAAACTTACTTTTTAATATTTATAAGACTAGTAGACCTACTATATGTGCGTACTTGGCGTTAAAACTGGCCCATATTGCCCAACACTCTCTCCCCAACCAGAAATTAAACAAAACGTAATGAAATGCAATGACAGCCTCAACAAATACCACAATCAAACCGGATAACCACCCAGACAACACCAATTTGCCTCCTTTCTTGAAGCTTGCATTTACAAATATCCGTGGGCTTAGAAGTAATCTAGATGATATAGAGTCTTACCTCTTAGTAAACTCCCTGGATATCTTAGCATTAAGTGAAACAAACTTACCCTCGTCAATCCCCTCTAACTAATATGACGATCCCTCCCTCTTTGCTATAAGGATGGATAATATATGCACAGGCTTGGAGTCAATATTCGAAGCACCCTCCCTTTAACTAGAGTGCATCGTCTGGAATCGGCTGACCAGGCCTTTGTGTGTTTTCGACTAGCCTTTCATAACTGCGTTAGTTACTTATATTTTCTCTACCGTTCTCCCTCAAGTCAGGACTGTACTCTAATCGATCATGTCTCTGGTAGTATAAGATGCAGCACTCTCCTTAGATAGTAAGGCCCAAATACATGTGTTTGGTGGCTTTAATGTCCACCATAAAAATTGGCTTGGATTCTCAGGTTATACAGATGCAGCTGGACGCACTACTTATAGCTTCTCTATAGCCCATTCCCTCACAGAGACAGCCATGTTTCTAACCCGCTTCTCAGATAGTGACCACCAGCAAGATTCACTTCTAGACCTATTCCTTACCACAGTACCTGAGGATTGTGTAACTAATGCCCACAGTCCACTCAGAAATGCAGACCACCTAGTGGTATCAGGAGACATCGCACTCAAATCCCAATCCAAAGTGAAGAGCCATTGCTCAAAACA
>NC_136526.1:18032364-18037364 GCF_053919585.1 Euprymna scolopes | reverse complement strand
ATCCCCCCCCCCAAACAATGCCATTTGAAACGTAAGGAGCTACTAGTTATGTTAACAATACCTCATGTATTGTGGATTTGTAAAGACATAGGATACTTTCATGTATGAGTAAATTTCTAGCATGGTAGAGGGAGCCCACTTTCTTTACAGGAAACTTAATGTCGTCAATATATTAATTCCAATTCATGTTGACGGTGAATGTTAAACCGGGGAGTTTGAAAGATGGTCTCTTTGATAGGGTGCTATGTTTCTGATATTTTATGGACCTGACCGATAATTGGCCCTACAGATCCTAGATGTAATCGAAGGAATTTACTTGAAAATTTAACCCTTATTGGAACTCATTTAAATGTTCTAACAATTTCCATATCGAAATCTATAACGTCCACACAATATTGGCGTATATATATATGTGTGTGTGTGTGTGTGTGAATAATGGAAATACTATTCCGACAAAATAGAGGGGTGGAAAGGAACAAACCGACTTATGTGTTCATCAACGTTTCATCTTTATTTCCAAAGGAAGTCTCAAAATAAAGACGAAACGTTGATGAACACATAACTCTGTTTTTTCCTTTTTTATCTTTCTCTCTCTCTCATATATATATATATATATATATATATATATATATATATATATATATATATATATACATATATATAAAGCTGAATGTCTGTATGTTATATATATAATTCGAAAGAAAGATCATAAAAAGAAGAACGAAGATCCTCTTCAATAAAATATGCGCGAATAATATATATATATATATATATATATATATATATATATATATATATATATATATATATATATAATATAAAGCTGAATGCGTGTGTGTATGTGTGTGTGTCTGGTCACGAATAGGCTCCTATATGGTTGACTATTTTTAAAAACTAATTATATATAATGATAGAAGATGTATCGAGACACAGGAATGAGTATGTTTGATCTGGCAGAACGGTGGTTCATTAAAATTGTGGGGTCTGCGTTCGCGCCTGGTCCACAAAGTATGGAAATAAATTTAAAAATTAAAAAAAAAACGTTTACAAGTGTTTTTGATATAGATGTACATAATAATACTTTGATAAGTATGTTTCAATTTAAATAGGGATCGTATAATAAAATTGTGGGGTCTGTGTTCGCGCCTGGCCTCCATCAAATGGAAATAGGCACACATTTTAATAAAGACTTTTCATATCTATCTGCGTAAGTATACTTTGATAATTATGTTTCAGTTTGAAGAAATATGGTATAATAAAATTATGGGGTGTTCGTTCGCGCCTGACCGCCATAGAATGGAAATATGTCACAAAGTTTAACAAGGTTTTTTAATATAGATCCACAGAATATTGTGTTTCAGTGTGTATAGGTATGGTATAATAAATTATGGGGTTTATCTATTTTATTTTTACTTACTTTCATCATATTTTGCTTTGGTTTTGATACCCCCAAATTCGAAGCTATCTCATTACAACCCTTCCTTTTCAAAACCTATCATACTTTCATAAATCAGAGTCCATTTTCTGTAGGCTGTTTTTGAACCCAGTCAAGGACGGGTACTTTTGCTAGAATATATAAAACAGACATGTAGAACAGTTTATAATTTGAAATAACGTAAACTTTTTTAAATTTTAATTTTAGGCAACAGAAAGAGAAATTCTATATATTTTTGAAAGAAATATTGTTCACAGCAAGTTAATTAGGTTTGTGACCTATTTGCGTTTAAAATTATTTTTAAGTATTTAAAGTGCACACAAGTATTTTTCAATGTATATACATAAAAGAAAATTACAATTGTATTGTTTGTTTATTATGCAAACATTATTGTATAATAAACAAACTATACATGTTATGTTGACGTTCATCTTCGTCGCCAACTGTTATGTTTGCAGGTTGAACCAAATAAATGAAGACTCAACAAACAAAGGTAGATCAATAAGAAGTGTATTAGAAAAAATATATTCACAGTATATTTACATAATGGTTGTCCGGTAAGAGAGTCTTGGCTGGAGAACATATCTGCTCTCGGCTCGGCCTTCGGTGGCTTCTGGTTAACACACACTTAGACTAACCGCGTCTTGCTATTTATGTGTAATATGATCCACATATGTAAATGAGTGGGTGCCACCACAACAATACACCAGCTCTGTCCTGCATTGGACATTCTTTAATAATCAAGCGAGTTTCATTGGATTTACATCTACGAAACCAATCGATACAACCATTATATATCAATGAGTAAAAGATTAATAATTGTAATTTATGAATCAGTTTCAAAAGGAAAAACAAACAAAATCAAAATTTGTTTTTCCTTTTGAAATTGATCCATAATTTACAATTATTAATTTTTATATTCAATATTAATATAGCTCAAGGATAAATATACCTATATAGAGCTTAGTATATATCTACAGTACAATGAGCACTGCTTTTCTTTTTTAAGTATTAATACGTTAAAATAAACTTTGCTCATTAAACTACAGGTTCAATTCCCTCTATAATATATAACTATATATTCTATAATATATTACTATATATATGTATATATAGTTATATATATATATACATATATATAATTATATATATACATATATATAGTTATATATATATACATATATATAGTTATATATATACATATATATAGTTATATATACATATACATAGTTATATATATACATATATATAGTTATATATATACATATATATAGTTATATATATACATATATATAGTTATATATATACATATATATAGTTATATATACATATATATAGTTATATATACATATATATAGTTATATATATACATATATATAGTTATATATATACATATATATAGTTATATATATACATATATATAGTTATATATACATATACATAGTTATATATATACATATATATAGTTATATATATACATATATATAGTTATATATACATATATATAGTTATATATACATATATATAGTTATATATACATATACATAGTTATATATATACATATATATAGTTATATATACATATATATAGTTATATATACATATATATAGTTATATATACATATACATAGTTATATATACATATATATAGTTATATATACATATACATAGTTATATATACATATATATAGTTATATATACATATACATAGTTATATATACATATACATAGTTATATATACATATACATAGTTATATATACATATATATAGTAATATATATATAGTTATATATAAATATATATATATATAGTTATATATACATATATATATACATATATATAGTTATATATATACATATATATAGTTATATATACATATATATAGTTATATACATATATAGTTATATATATATATAGTTATATATATATAGTTATATATATATAGTTATATATATACACATATATAGTTATATATATACATATATATAGTTATATATATACATATATATAGTTATATATATATACATATATATAGTTATATATATATACATATATATAGTTATATATACATATATATAGTTATATATACATATATATAGTTATATATATATACATATATATAGTTATATATACATATATATAGTTATATATATACATATATATAGTTATATATACATATATATAGTTATATATACATATATATAGTTATATATACATATATATATAGTTATATATATACATATATATATAGTTATATATATACATATATAGTTATATATATATATACATATATAGTTATATATATATATACATATATATATAGTTATATATATACATATATATAGTTATATATATATACATATATATAGTTATATATATATATACATATATATAGTTATATATATATACATATATATAGTTATATATATATATACATATATATAGTTATATATATATACATATATATAGTTATATATATATACATATATATAGTTATATATATACATATATATAGTTATATATATATACATATATATAGTTATATATATATATACATATATATAGTTATATATATATACATATATATAGTTATATATATATATACATATATATAGTTATATATATATATACATATATATAGTTATATATATATATATACATATATATAGTTATATATATATATACATATATATAGTTATATATATATATACATATATATAGTTATATATATATACATATATATAGTTATATATATATATATACATATATATAGTTATATATATATACATATATATAGTTATATATATATATACATATATATAGTTATATATATATACATATATATAGTTATATATATACATATATATAGTTATATATATACATATATATAGTTATATATATACATATATATAGTTATATATATACATATATATAGATATACATATATATATATAGTTATATATATATACATATATATATAGTTATATATATACACATATATATAGTTATATATATATATATATACACATATATATAGTTATATATATACACATATATATATAGTTATATATATACACATATATATAGTTATATATATACACATATATATAGTTATATATATATACATATATATATAGTTATATATATATATATACATATATATAGTTATATATATACATATATATAGTTATATATATATATACATATATATAGTTATATATATATATACATATATATAGTTATATATATACATATATATAGTTATATATATATATACATATATATAGTTATATATATATACATATATATATAGTTATATATATATACATATATATATAGTTATATATATATACATATATATAGTTATATATATATACATATATATAGTTATATATATACATATATATAGTTATATATATATACATATATATAGTTATATATATACATATATATAGTTATATATATACATATATATAGTTATATATATATACATATATATAGTTATATATATATACATATATATATAGTTATATATATATACATATATATAGTTATATATATATACA
>NC_136526.1:18014864-18029864 GCF_053919585.1 Euprymna scolopes | reverse complement strand
TTTTATTTGAGGGGAGTAGTAAATACCGGTCATGAATGTTCTTTAGGCATTCAATGGCTACACCCATACCGGTCATGAATGTTCTTTAGGCATTCAATGGCTACACCCAAGATTAAGCTCTCCTTTAGTGAGGAGGCAGGAAAATCCCTATTCTCAATAAAGCTATATTTAAATACCACTATAATACTTAGTTTTGTTCATGAATAGACACCCACTGTCTGATACCATGCGCCAGTTTAAAAAAAAATTGAAATTTGTACATCTAAATTTATAATTCATGGCTTATGGTAAATAGATACATCAAATTTGACTGCATTATCAGAAAGAGCACACAATTTTACATAAGACTGCCAAGTTTCATGGCAACAACTTGAAGAATAAATAAATGGTGGTGAAATTACCGAATCTCTTGAAATGTTTACGTGCGTAATTTAGCCCACTTTTTCTAAAGAAAAATGTCCACGGAAAAGCCTAAATTTTGGCATTTAAAATTCTCATAACTTTTAAACTACTGATGGTATTTGCACAATTCAAACGGTTTTAAGCATCTTTTACATAGCTCTTTTCATGCAAGTTGATAAAATAACAATTATCTAAAAAGAAAAAGTCAACTTATAATGCTACATCAACTGGTGAATATATAGTTGTTATATATATGTATATATATATATATATATATATATATGTCATGGGAAACGTGTTGAACTGTTTATTGACACAGGTTGTAGATTAGCAAATTTCATTAAGTTTATTTTTTCACTGATGACATTTCGTCACTGATCTTATCTAATTACTTTACATAAAAAGATGACCATTTAAACAATATTTAAAAGTCGAAACAGTATAAGTAAAAATCAGTTCGCGCTTTGCATCGAAATATTCAGAATTTCTATTTGACCCTTTATTTGTAAGATGAACCTGACACTTTTCAACCTTTTTGACCGGAGATAATTGAAAACATTGATTTTAAAGTGAATCGAGATCAGTTGATCAACGAACTAAAAATGGCTTTGTCTCACTAACCCATATCAAGGATCACTTCGCATTTGAATAACATTTGAGAATCGAACCAGCGAGACTCAACAAAAACTTAAAACCTTTTTTTTTTGTCTTGTTCGATATTTTATTCAACCTTTTTTTTTTGTTTTGTCTTGTTCGATATTTTCTTCAAACCTTTTTTTGTCTTCTTCGATATTTTCTTTGAACCTTTTGTTTTCTTGTTCGATATTTTCTTCAAACCTTTTGTTTTCTTTTTTGTCTTGTTCGATATTTACTACAAACATTTTTTTTGTCTTGTATGATATTTTCTTCAAACCTTTTTTTTTTGTCTTGTACGATATTTTCTTCAAACCTGTTATTTTTTGTCTTGTTCGATATTTTCTTCAAACCTTTTTTTTTTTTGGCTTGTTCGATATTTTCTTCAAACATTTTTTTGTCTTGTTCGATATTGTCTTCAAACCTTTTTCTTGTCTTGTTCGATATTGTCTTCAAACCTTTTTCTTGTCTTGTTCGATATTGTCTTCAAACCTTTTTCTTGTCTTGTTCGATATTGTCTTCAAACCTTTTTCTTGTCTTGTTCGATATTGTCTTCAAACCTTTTTCTTGTCTTGTTCGATATTGTCTTCAAACTTTTTTTTGTCTTGTTCGATATTGTCTTCAAACCTTTTTCTTGTCTTGTTCGATATTGTCTTCAAACCTTTTTCTTGTCTTGTTCGATATTGTCTTCAAACCTTTTTCTTGTCTTGTTCGATATTGTCTTCAAACTTTTTTTTGTCTTGTTCGATATTGTCTTCAAAACGTTTTTTTGTCTTGTTCGATATTGTCTTCAAACCTTTTTTTTTTGTCTTGTTCGATATTGTCTTCAAACCTATTTTTGTCTTGTTCGATATTGTCTTCAAACCTTTTTTTTGTCTTGTTCGATATTGTCTTCAAACCTTTTTTTTTGTCTTGTTCGATATTGTCTTCAAACCTTTTTTTTGTCTTGTTCGATATTGTCTTCAAACTTTTTTTGTCTTGTTCGATATTGTCTTCAAACCTTTTTCTTGTCTTGTTCGATATTGTCTCCAAACCTTTTTTTGTCTTGTTCGATATTGTCTTCAAACCTTTTTCTTGTCTTGTTCGATATTGTCTTCAAACTTTTTTTTGTCTTGTTCGATATTGTCTTCAAACTTTTTTTGGTCTTGTTCGATATTGTCTTCAAAACTTTTTTGTCTTGTTCGATATTGTCTTCAAACCTTTTTTTTGTCTTGTTCGATATTGTCTTCAAACCTTTTTCTTGTCTTGTTCGATATTGTCTTCAAAACTTTTTTGTCTTGTTCGATATTGGCTTCAAAACTTTTTTGTCCTGTTCGATATTGTCTTCAAACCTTTTTTTTTGTCTTGTTCGATATTGTCTTCAAACCTTTTTCTTGTCTTGTTCGATATTGTCTTCAAAACTTTTTTTCTTGTTCGATATTGTCTTCAAACCTTTTTTTTGTCTTGTTCGATACTGTCTTCAAACCTTTTTCTTGTCTTGTTCGATATTGTCTTCAAACCTTTTTTTTTTGTCCTGTTCGATATTGTCTTCAAACCTTTTCCTTGTCTTGTTCGATATTGTCTTCAAACCTTTTTTTTTGTCTTGTTCGATATTGTCTTCAAACCTTTTTCTTGTCTTGTTCGATATTGTCTTCAAACCTTTTTCTTGTCTTGTTCGATATTGTCTTCAAACCTTTTTCTTGTCTTGTTCGATATTGTCTTCAAAACTTTTTTGTCCTGTTCGATATTGTCTTCAAACCTTTTTTTTGTCTTGTTCGATATTGTCTTCAAACCTTTTTCTTGTCTTGTTCGATATTGTCTTCAAAACTTTTTTTCTTGTTCGATATTGTCTTCAAACCTTTTTCTTGTCTTGTTCGATATTGTCTTCAAACCTTTTTCTTGTCTTGTTCGATATTGTCTTCAAAACTTTTTTTCTTGTTCGATATTGTCTTCAAACCTTTTTTTGTCCTGTTCGATATTGTCTTCAAACCTTTTTCTTGTCTTGTTCGATATTGTCTTCAAACCTTTTTCTTGTCTTGTTCGATATTGTCTTCAAACCTTTTTCTTGTCTTGTTCGATATTGTCTTCAAACCTTTTTCTTGTCTTGTTCGATATTGTCTTCAAAACTTTTTTGTCCTGTTCGATATTGTCTTCAAACCTTTTTTTTGTCTTGTTCGATATTGTCTTCAAACCTTTTTCTTGTCTTGTTCGATATTGTCTTCAAAACTTTTTTTCTTGTTCGATATTGTCTTCAAACCTTTTTTTTGTCTTGTTCGATACTGTCTTCAAACCTTTTTTTTGTCTTGTTCGATATTGTCTTCAAACCTTTTTTTTTTGTCTTGTTCGATATTGTCTTCAAACCTTTTTTTTTTGTCTTGTTCGATATTGTCTTCAGACCTTTTTTTTTGTCTTGTTCGATATTGTCTTCAAAACTTTTTTGTCCTGTTCGATATTGTCTTCAAACCTTTTTTTTGTCTTGTTCGATATTGTCTTCAAACCTTTTTCTTGTCTTGTTCGATATTGTCTTCAAACCTTTTACTTGTCTTGTTCGATATTGTCTTCAAACCTTTTTTTTTGTCTAGTTCGATATTGTCTTCAAACCTTTTTTTTGTCTTGTTCGATATTGTCTTTTTTGTCTTGTTCGATATTGTCTTTTTTGTCTTGTTCGATATTGTCTTTTTTGTCTTGTTCGATATTGTCTTCAAACCTTTTTTTTGTCTTGTTCGATATTGTCTTCAAACCTTTTTCTTGTCTTGTTCGATATTGTCTTCAAACCTTTTTTTGTCTTGTTCGATATTGTCTTCAAACCTTTTTTTGTCTTGTTCGATATTTTCTTCAAACCTTTTTTTTTGTCTAGTTCGATATCGTCTTTTTTGTCTTGTTCGATATTCTCTTTTTCGTCTTGTTCGATATTGTCTTCAAACCTTTTTTTTTTGTCTTGTTCGATATTCTCTTTTGTTGTCTTGTTCGATATTGTCTTCAAACCTTTTTTTGTCTTGTTTGATATTTTCTTTAAACCTTTTTTTTGTCTTGTTTGATATTGTCTTTTTTGTCTTGTTCGATATTGTCTTTTTTGTCTTGTTCGATATTGTCTTTTTTGTCTTGTTCGATATTGTCTTTTTTGTCTTGTTCGATATTGTCTTCAACCCTTTTTTTGTTTTGTTCGATATTGTTTTCAAACCTTTTTTTTGTCTTCTTCGATATTGTCTTCAAACCTTTTTTTTTTGTCTAATTCGATATTGTCTTTTTTTGTCTTGTTCGATATTGTCTTCAAACCTTTTTTGTCTTGTTCGATATTGTCTTTTTTTGTCTTGTTCGATATTGTCTTCAGATCTTGTTTTTGTCTTGTCGATATTGTCTTTTTTTGTCTTGTTCGATATTGTCTCCAAACCTTTTTTGTCTTGTTCGATATTGTCTTCAACCCTTTTTTTGTTGTCTTGTTCGATATTTTCTTCAAACCTTTTTTTTTTTCGTCTAGTTCGATATTGTCTTGTTTTGTCTTGTTTGATATTGTCTCCAAACCTTTTTTTGTCTTGTTCGATATTCTCTTTTTTTCGTCTTGTTCGATGTTGTCTTCAAACCTTTTTTTGTCTTGTTCGATGTTGTCTTCAAACCTTTTTTTGTCTTGTTCGATATTGTCTTCAAACCTTTTTCGTCTTCTTCGATTCTTTCTTGAAGGCTTCTCCCAAAGCTTGTAGTCGTTGTTTCTCCAAATTCCGTCCTTATATAATTTCTCTCGTTTTAGAAGTTTTTGAAATCCCATTATATTTTTCTGGTTTTCATTCTTTAACAACGCTTTGATTTTTTATAATAAATTCAAATGTTTCTGCTGTCACTCTGCTATATTGCACGATTGCAAGATTGATTTACAGAAAATATAACGACTTTATTAAGTAACAGAACAAGAACAAAGTGCATTTACAATAGCAGCCGTTAGCTAATGAAATAAGTAAACTCCTCTCGTACTTAGTTTTAATATCTATTTCATCACATATTTGATCTTATCTTTGTAAAATGAGCCAAACCATGATCATTTTAACCTTTCATGATCTGCAATAATCGAAAAGATTGATTCAAAACTGAACCAGGGTCAGTGATCAAACTGAAGCATTCAGGAATACTTACTTGATCCTACATTTGTAAAATAAATCCAACTATGACCGTTTTAAACCTTGATGACCGGTAATAATTGAAATAGAGATCAGTTGATCAACGAACTAAAAATGGCTGTCTCACTAACCTATATCACGGATTACATCAAATTTAAATAACGTTTGAGAATCGAAACAGCATAAGTAAAATAAATAAATAAGATCCTCTCGTACTTTGCAGCAAAATATTTTAAACATCTGTTTCATCCCACATTTGATCTTAACTTTGTAAAATGAGCCAAGCCATGATCCTTTTAACCTTTCATGATCGGCAATAATCGCAAAGATTGATTGCAAACTGAACCAGGGTCAGTGATCAAACACACAAGTATTTTAGAATACTCACTTGATCCTACATTTGTAAGATAAATCCAACTATTTAAACCTTGATGACCTGTGATAATTGAAAACGAGATCAGTTGATCAACGAACTAAAAAAATGACCTCATCTCACTACCCTATGTCGATGAAAACATAATATTTTAGAATGAAAACTCATTTGATCCTATATTTATGAGACGAACCCGAACATTAACCATTTTAACCTTTCATGATCGGCGTTAATTGAAAACATCGATTTCAGACTAAACCAAGGTCAGCTGATCGACGAACTCAAAATAGCCTTTTTCACGATGTGTGAATGTTCTCTAAAAATAAAACCGAGGAATTATTTCCTGGCGAATTACGTCTGTTATTTTATCAGCAGACTTGATAGGTAACAAGATTAAATTTCGTCTACCTGGAAACGGTTCTTTTTTTTTTCAACTTCCATCTGAATCTAGAAAAGCGGAAGCACCTGCATTTAAACAATAGAATCAATAAGTAGTTGAAAGGTAGAGTTTCGTAAAACTTCTTTCATCTCGTCTGTACAAATCAGACAGGTTTCACGTATTAATAGTTAACGAAGGCTATAAATTAAAGAACAAAAAGCATTCTAGTCTAGCAGATAAGACACGTATAAGCATAGAGGTCAGTTGTTCTAGTCTAGAAGTACAATCCTAGCTAATGAAGTCAAAGGTAACTTTGTAACTGTGTTCGAATCTCTCGACCAGCAGTAACTATCATTTCCTGCACTGATGATTGTGAAAACATAAAACACTAGTCAATGGTTTTGGTCTTTTTTTTTTTACGGCATATCAACCCTTTTCGGGTTATTTAATGCCGAATTCAGTTATTTTGGAAATAGTATTCGTGTTGCATCCAGTTATTTTGTAGAAGGTTTGTATTCTTCAATCTCTTTGTATCTTCAATCGCTAGTTTATAGTGTTTGGTTTGGTTGTTTTATAGTAGATTTTATCGTTTTTGTTCCCTGCCCTGCAGAACATAAGTTTTGCAATGGGAGAGGGAAAAGGGTTACAGTACATTTTAAGTTAGGAAACCAGTTAGGAAGTGGGGGATATAGAAAGAGAAAGGGAAAACGAGAAAAAGGAAAAGGGAGAAAAGGTGTGAAGAACCTGATTAAGTTTTGCAAAAGAAAGTAGAAAAACAAAAAACATCAATGTTAGGTGCATTTCATCTCAGGAAATCAATGTCTTCAGACAGCCTGATCTGGTAGAATGAGGAAGTCAAAGGCAACTTTGTGACTGTATTCGAATCTCTCGACCAGCAGTAATTATCACTTCCTGTAAAGATGATTGCGAAAACATGAAACACTAGTGTCTATTAGGTATAAAAATAATTATTAATATTTATAATTATAAGCCTCTTTAAGATTAATGAAGTTGAGCCCTGCCTGAAAAAAAACTCCAAAAAGTGATCAACTAGTAATATGCAGCATTCACAAATTTCGATCGTTAGAATACTCTTTGGCTGCTACACTGTTATGCCCACATTTTTTTAATTTTCTCTTAATTCTCGTGTTAATTGGTGCTGGTTCAGAGGTAACGTCTTAGACAATGGAATCAAAGGTGAGCTTCGATTCAAATCTTTCCACTAGCAGAAATGATTAATTCCTGCACCGATGATTGCGAAAGTATGAAACACTAGTGTCTGTAGGTATAAAAATAATTACAGTAGAAACCTGGGCTACGGCATTAATCCATTCCGGGGTTGTGATTGTAAGGTGAAATCACTGTATGGCGGGGCGTAAGCAAAATTTTATTCAGTACATATTAAAAATTAGTAACAAAATACAGTATATAATACATATGTATATAATCAAATAAAATTATAAATATCACCGTAAGGCGGGGGCAAATACCGTAATCAGGGGGAGTTGAAAAAACCGTATCCCGGGGTTCTACTGTATTACTGTATTAATATGTATACATAAATTTTGAGAAAAATATGCTTTTGTAATTATCTTTCACTTTTTGTGTATGCCAATCTTTTTTTTAAATATTTGTTAGATATAACGACAGAGCATATATAAATGAACAACAATTTTGTTATATTACAAAGTCCAAGCTTTTATTTATCTTACCAATCAGTTTTTTTTCCCAAAATAACAAACTTTGGTACATTTTTACAGACCTGTTTCGTTCACGGCGAAACAATCAATCTTTGCTTGTCAACATTGAATACTTTCTTCCGTAGAGTGATCGCCTCATGGAAAGATGTACAGTAAACAGGCGATGTAAGTTTTCCTCTGCTTCATCTTCCACATTACATAGTTATGCATTTTACTTTTTTCAGAACTTTCTGGGGGTTTTGTGATAGAAGGAAATATTCAATGTTGACATACAAATAATGATTATTCCCCTTCAACAAAACAGATCTGGGCAATATAGCAAAATTGTGGTTCATTTGTATACACACACACATCATTTCATGTGTCTACATACAATTGTAAATATATACTTCAACAGTGAGTATAGAAGCATTAGCCTGACGAATCCTCATGAGGATGAAACAGAAAATTCTGTGTAGCTTAATTGCCATATGTCTTTTAAAACTTATTATATATAGACAATACGGGATAATCACGTTGACACAACAGTTCTCGTCAGATCACCAAAATTAAGCAACGTTGAGCCTGGTTAGTACCAGGATGGGTGACCATTTGGAAATTCTAGGCACTGTATGTGCTCTCCGCTTATCTCAGCATTTGTTTCTAGTCGTTCTGTACATACATTTCACTTGCCACTGGTATTTAACAATGCTGATTCAGGAGAGGTGTGGTTGGAGATTGCACACCTCCTGCCACAAAAAATTCACACATAGGCACTCATTCATTGGTATCCATAGTCTGTCAAAGTCTGAAAGAGCCTGTTTTATATATATATATATATATATATATATATAACTACTTCATTTACTCACATAAATTTAATATATATGTATATATATGTGCATGTATGTGTGTACACATAGGTATATTTATATATATATATATATAAAAAAAAAGGAAGGAAAAGATCTACCTTAAACCACTAACCTAGTTCTAAAACAGATCCTTTGTTCGATAAAATGCATGCCCATTGGCTGATAGGAGGGGGCGCGGTGGATACTAGAAAGCTGATTGGATAACTAGAAATCCTCAATATATATAAAAACAAGAAGCAACCACAAAATTCGCGCATAAGCCTGACGAATCCTATAGTGGATGAAACGCAGAATATTCAGTGTAGCTTAATCGCCATATATATTTTATAAATTACTCTCTCTCTCTCTATATATATATATATATATATATATATATAGAGAGAGAGAGAGAGAATATAGACAAACTTACTATACATGTAGATAATGTGTGACAAAATGAACAAAATGGCGACTGATGCAGAAATGGCACTGTGTGTGTGTGATTGGATCAAAAACGAGGCCTATACTCATTTGCATACGTGTGTGCCTTGGGAACATAAAAGCTGGTGAATGTTCTTGTAGGAGCTGTATTTATTTATTTATTTATTTATTTTATTTATTTATTTAAGATTAAGAGAATACCACATGTCGTAAATTTCAGAAAAACCAGAGAGGAAAGAAGTAAGTGACAACCAAAACATTTCAGAAAAACCAGAGAGGAAAGAAGTAAGTGACAACCAAAACAAAAAACTCAAACACAAGCTATTTCATCATTTCATTGGATGAAGGGATGTTGAACCTAAGACTCATACCGAAATATGATGGGCAACGTCTATTGTAGACTGGTTGGGGAGAATGGATCTAATTTATAAACTCTTGAGTTAACAGAGTCGAGCAAGTAATTCCCCTGCGACTAGCCAGAAGGGCCTTTTACATCTACCAGCAACTGTGCAATGTGACACAGGTAAAAAAAAAACAACAACAAAAAAAAACACAGGGCCTTTGTGCTTGACCCATGCAAGGTGTATAGAGTTTCCAAGATGCACCTTAAGCTCGGGCGAGTTGGTAGAGGAGTTCTACACTACATAGTTTGTTCAGAGGAGTCCCCAGCTGAACATTAAAGTATGTATTCATAGCAGGACTGCCTGCCAATACTGAGGAATTGTTGGATGCATCTACCAACATTGACAACATCCATATGGAAAGCAATTGCCGTTGTGAACTATGAAAGCGTGGTTGCCACCGTCAATTGATCAGTTACAGAAAAAGTTCCTCTACCCAAGCCCACAAAGAATTCACTGTATTGTATGATTGCTCCAGGCCCAATCATCTTGCTAAGCACTGCCAGTTTGAACAATCGAGGCAGTACCCTAAGCCAAACATCTTACATGTTACAGATGCCAGAATGGGGACCAAGTCGAAATTTGAAAAAAAAAAAAAAAAAAAAACGGAGACAGGGGTGAGATGTTAGTGCTACTCTTGCTCCGGGGAAAACAAGCACCAATCTGTATCCATGTGTCAACAGAGTGATCCATGATGCATTCACTGATTCAAGGTGTGCAAAGTCTCTAATGAAGAGTTCAGTTTGTACTCTACCAAATGAATGCAAGACAGAAGTGCTGACTGTTAACAGAAAGAGCATGACCAGCAAGGGAGTCACGGATGTCAATCTGCAGGCAGATAAGAGAGTCCTTGTGATGGTGGAGATGCTATCTATTGGGGTTCAATGTCTTGTTCAGACTTGATACCATCTGCTTGTTGCCAGTGTTCATATAAATAAGCAGGGCGAGGCTAATTTCCCAAATGAAGTTTCCAATGTTGGCGCTGCTCTTGCAGTGAAAATTGAACAGCCCAACTTTAACGTATTCGACGCAACTTATAAACATTGGACTGCAATCTGAAAGTTGTAGGATCAGCAATTGCCAAAACAGATGATCGATCAGACACCTGAATACACTCTGCCTGAACAGGTTCGGAAGGACTACAATTGCGAATTGCAAACTTGAATTTGCAATGGATGGCTAATATTGTAGCCAGAGAAAGAGCTCAATCCCTCTTCTGCTAATGGTGATTGTTTAGTATAACAAAGGATAAGTGTGACGTGTTATGGATTACCACAGACTGAACAACCATGAGCAAGCATGGCACACGCTGATGTATGCACAGAAAAATTGAGATACTGGCATATTAAGACGTCAAACATGTCTAGTTGGACTCGAGTATAACCTACTCTTAGATGCATGTGTACCGTTCTTTATAGCCATTCCATCCATGGTGGTGAAGGGGCAGAGATACTGCCCAATTAGGATAGGATTTTGGCTTAATCTAGCCATATCCATTATGCAGGTGATTATGGGAGCTGTTCTATCCAAAGATGTAACTGTTTGACAGGTGACATTGGCATACATAGACGATACATACATCAACAACAACATGGCGCCTGCAGAGAAAGTGAAACAGCATTTCCTCCAGTTTGGACTAAAAAGAAAGAATCCGATGTGGCTTGAAGATTCCAGATGTCACAGAGGTTATGACACATTGCACCATTTTCTCCCTGGTCGGGGAAACTTATCAGGCTTCTGACAGTGTGTGGGTGGCTCTGAGCAGAAATGAAGTTATAAAGCAAAGGGCCAGTGCCATGACTCAAGGATGGGATGGCACCACAGATGATGCCCCATTCCAAAAGATCGTCCAAAAATCAATAACCAGGATGAAGTAGAACGATCCTTCACACAACCTATGGTGTACAGTTCCCTGGCAACTGGCATGCTTCCGGAATGCAATGATGTTGTATTTGAAGATATATATTGGCTATGATTTACAAACGCCGACCAGCACATAAATTTGGCTAAACTTGATGCAGCACTGAAAGGCGTTACAATCAAAGTGTAATGAAATTATAAGTAGTCAGATTCTGGACATCCAGGCATCTGGTGTACAGGAGCTTTTACCCAGCGGGGTTGTTTAATGATTACCAAAGTTCATGTGAACATTTAAAGAATGTCATATGATTAATCCAGACCCAGTTCATTGAACAAAAGCAGGGAGGGGATAGTGGTAAAAGCTAATCAGAAAAGATTGGGGACGGATATAGCCTACTATAATCGCAAACAATTTGTGATGGTCACCGATTACGGTCCAGCACATTTTACCATTTGCCAGCTGTTGTACCAGCAGGACTCCAGAAACATCGTTCAGCATCTTATGTTAATATTCTTTGAGTGCAGCCCACCACAGGAACTACTTACTGACAATGACATTGCAATCACTAGTGGGAAATTCAAGGAGATTTCTATCAGTTGGGGAGTGTGCCTGCAGTTTTGGTGGTAGGAAACAGCATCGTAGATTGATGCCACCTCAGTATTAAGCGAATTGTAGTTAAAAGGAGGTGCTCTATTCAGGAAGCAATGAATTGATACAATATTGCACCCAAGGATGATACATCATTGTTGACTGCAACTGTTAATAAGATCTACAGATATGAGGTTAAGATAAGGAATATCAACCCAGTAGCCCTCGTCACTAGCTTCTGCACAAAACTCATACCGTTTGAGCGACCCAGTACAGGTCAAGTTGCCTCGTTATTGATGCATGTCTAAGTTCCTTCTCAGTAAGAGAGGTGATCAGCTGAAAGACATTATTGTTGATGATGTCTGGTGCCATGTTAGGGATGCATGACTCCCCCTCCCCCAAACAAATGCCATCTCGTCGGATGGAGCAAATGAGAAAACTTTAGATGACTCCAAGTATATCACTGCCTGGTCGATAGAACACGAAATGGAGAAACCTCAGAACCACATATACCGGGAATTACGAGTGATAAGTGTTTCAGTATGAACAGGTATGGTATAATAAATTATGGGGTTTATCTATTTTATTTTTACTTTCATTATATTGTGCTTTGGTTTTGATACCCCGAAATTCGAAGCTATCTCTTTACAACCCTTCCTTTTCATAACCTATCATACTTTCATAAACCAGAGTCCATTTTCTGTAGGCTGTTTTTGAACCCAGTCAACGACGGGTACTTTTGCTAGTAACATATATATGCATATAACAAGAAGTAGTAAAAAAGTATCTATACATCCATATACATGCATATAATATGTAGTGATGAATACTGATAACGTCTAGAAACAAAATAGTTCCTGAAATTCATGTAAGGCTTGTCTGATAGGACCGCTACTGCTATGGTTAGAGTACTTGGTAAAATTCAATTGTAAGTTACATACTCCTGAACGTTGAAGTTTCTATCTTCAGTGAGATTAAAAATAGAATTAAAAATTACTTAGGAATCCAAGAGCATTCTAATCTCATTTAGTAAATAAAGGGTTCAATTAAGAATTATGTAAAGGTTTATGAGTTTAAGAGAAAGGTTCCCAAGTTCAACAAAATACTTTTTTTTTTTACATAGGCGTCACCACTTATCAAGGCCGATCGGCCACTCAAGGATAAGGGTTAAAGAGTGTAGAGTAGTCAAAAGGACAATATAGTAATCGATAGTAATGGAAGTTCGGTAAATTTGTTAACTTAAGTGAAACGGCTCATCAGAAACTTGTTCACGTTGGACTTGAAGACAACCATATTATAGACAGCTGGAAAGCAGGAAAACGGAAGACAATCCCACAGGCGTGCAGTTCTAAGAAAGAAGCTTTGTTCATGGAATCTATGTTTAGGTTTAGGCACAGATAAAGAGTGGGGAAAATTATTGATAATGTTTTCAGCTAGTCTAGTGTTTCTTGTGAAAGTTTGGCGAGGGGGGACCATAGATTGAAGCTCAGTCGAACACTTTCCATGAAAATAACGATAAAGCAGAGACAAACTCGCAACATCTCTACTGTGAGATAGAGGTTGCAGCGAAGAGAAAAGGACATCTCCCACCAGGCCACGAAGTCTATTTTGAACCCTATCAAGGCAGGACAAGTCTTTTCTAGCAGCTCCTGCCCATATGTGGCAACAGTATTCCATCCTTGGACGTATCTGGCTCTTATATAGATAGAGAATTGCATCAGCAGTGAAATATCTACTGGATCTATAGAAGGATCCCACCATTTTTCCAGCGGCCTTGGCAACAGATTTGATGTACGTATTCCATTTAAGATCAGGATAAAGGTCAAGCCTGTCAAAACTTGAGGCCTCCTGAAGACGAGAGCCACTCATTTTAATTGATGCTAGATGGGGATCAGAACGCTGATGATGTAAAGATAGAAGCTTGGTTTTAGATGCATTAAAAGTAACCAGCCACTCCTTTCCCCATTGTACAACGTGATCAAGATCAGAGGAGAGAGAATCAGAGAGAACTTGGTCGTTTACTGACTTAGATGTGCTACTATAGATGGTAGTGTCGTCAGCAAAAATGTCTACAAATGATGTGATTTGGAAGATCATTAATGTAGATCAGGAAAAGAGTTGGGCCCAGGATGGACCCCTGAGGGACTCCAGCATTTATACTGTGAGCTTCTGATTTTTGCCAAACAACTACTACTCTTATGAACCTATCAGAGAGAAATGATTTAATAATTGAGAAGACATTTCCAGCTATACCATAGCTGGAGATCTTGTGAAGTAAACCTTTATGCCATACCCTATCAAAGGCCTTTGATATGTCAAGAGCAATTGCCCTAGAAAGGTTGCCTCTGTCGAGAGATTCGCTAATCCTATGAGATATAACTGTAAGCACATCTGCTGTAGATCTAGCAGAATGGAAACCATATTGTGTGTCACGAAGAAGGTTATTTTTGCTGAGAGGGTTGATTACTTCTCTATTTAACACAGATTCCAGCAACTTACTCATGACGCACAGGAGACTTATTGGCCTGTATTGAGAGGGGGATGAACGATCACCTGAATTCTTAAATACAGGGCATACTGATGAGATTTTCCAGGGTGATGGGAAGCAATTTTCCTTAAGACAACGTTTAAACAGTTTTGTAAGTATAGGTGCTAGTTCTGGTTGAAGTTTTTTGAGTACTATAATTGGAATACCGTCAGGGCCGGTTGCTTTACTGGAATCAAGGTTTTTGATTAGCTTGGCAACATCACATACAGATATTTGTATATCACATAGTGTGTTTTCTGATACAGGAGGAAATATTTGGGGTTGGCGGCCTTGGTCGCAAAGGGTAGAATTGGCTGCAAAGTTCTTGGCAAAGAGTTTGGCTTTGTCTGATGCTGACGAGATTAACTCAGGTCCATTGATGATAGTTGGGATAGAGCACATGCTTCTGTTCAGGATTCTGTTTGCTATTTGCCAAAACTGGTGGGAACCAAGCCGCTGCTCAGCTACTTTGGACTTGACGGACTGAGCATACAACTCTCTTGCGTTCTTTATTACTTTCTTACAATGCTTGCTGGCAGTCCTGAAAGCGGCTTTAGTTTCCATACATCTATTACGTTGGAAGCAGTGGAAAAAGTGATTTCTGTGCGCAATAGCAGCAGCACATTCTGGAGAAAACCATGGCTGGCTGTTAGGTTTTTGCTGGAACTTTTTCGAGGGTATGAAATTGTCTATACCTACAATTAACCATTCTGTCAGGTCTGATGCTATAGACGACACATCCTTTTTAAACATGGAACGCAGAGGAAGATCCGA
>NC_136526.1:17924864-18009864 GCF_053919585.1 Euprymna scolopes | reverse complement strand
ATGATCCGTGATGATGAATTTAACCAAATATTAAGAGGTGGGAGATTGTTTCAGCAGTATGTTGTGGATATGGCAGGAAAAATTGAAGTAGATCGTTTGAACTACATTAGATTGAATCAATCCTCTCTTAGATCTACAACATACAGAGGTTTTGTCGATGCGTTACATGATAATGATGATCTTAGTAACATAGGCAGAAAAGTTATTTTGTCATCAACATTTGTTGGTGGTCCACGATATATGATGGAAAGATGTCAAGATGCTATGATGTATGTTAGAAAATATGGGACTGCAACTTACTTCATCACAATGACATGCAATCCAAATTGGCCTGAGATTAAGGATAATCTCATTGAGAACCAATTTCCTCACGATCGACCAGACATAATTGCAAGAATTTTTGATTTAAAAAGAAAACTTTTCATTAAATATTTAACAGGAACACAAGGTCTGTTGGGTAATTGTATTGCCTACGTTATAAGTGTTGAATACCAGAAAAGAGGTTTACCACACCTACATTGCCTGCTATGGATGGAAGAAGAATCTAAACCCAGACCCCAGAATTATGATGATTTTGTTCAAGCTGAAATACCAAATAAAGTCGAACATCCAGAAGAACATGAATTGGTATTGACGCATATGATACATGGACCAAACTGCAACAGTACATCTCTGTGCTGGAAAAATGGGAGCTGTTCAAAGAGGTACCCAAAACCATATAGTGATGAAACAAGATGTGGATATGATTCCTACCCTATTTATAGGCGAAGGTCACCAGAAATGGGAGGTCATCAAGGCTATAAAGAAGGTAGAAATGAACCTATAACTTCCAAATGGGTTGTACCTTACAACATGACTCTCTTGAAGTTATTTAATTGTCACTTAAATGTAGAAATATGCACTTCTGTAAAATCCATTAAATATGTAATTAAATATACATTAAAGGGAAGCGATCAGGCAGTTTTCAGTGTAAGCAAAGACGAAATTAAGCAATACTTGACAGGAAGATATATTGGACCATCAGAAGCAGTTTCGATGATACTGGGATTTCCAATTCATGTTAGAGAACCTGCAGTTGTTCGTCTTCAGATACATCTCCCTGATCAACATATGATCTATATTCAAAGGACAAGCAACAGAGACCTTAATAGAAATGCTTCTTGCACAACTCTAACAGAGTTTTTCAATATTTGCCAGAATGATGAATTTGCCAGAACACTCTATTACTCGAATGTCCCAAAATACTATGTGTGGCAAAATAAGAAATGGCAAAGAAGAAAAATGGGTAGAAGAATAGTTGACCACCCAGGAGTTTTTGAAGCAAATATTCTTGGTCGTATGTACACAGTCTCACCAAATAGTGGTGAATTGTACTTTTTGCGGCTACTACTTCACCATGTAAAAGGACCTAATTCTTTTGAATCTCTGCGAACTGTAGCAGGTCATATATGTCCATTATTTAAAACTGCTTGCAAAGAAAGAGGATTACTGCTTCATGACAACCACTGGATACAAACAATGGAGGATGCAGATAAAACGAGAATGCCAAGAGCGATAAGGGATCTGTTCATTGTGATACTTTTAAACACAGAATGTTCAAATCCTCTTGAGTTGTGGGAAAGATTTTCCAACTCCATGGCAATGGATTACTACAATGCAATGCAAATCCAAGTCAACAATCAGAACATGGTCAATAAAAATGCCATCAACAACACGTTGAGGTACATAAATGATAAACTTTGTGCTGCTGACAAATCACTGCAAGATTTTGGATTGCCTTTGCCTCAGAATTTACCTAATGTGATTCACATAAATAGAGCCATAATGGATGAGCAAAGTTACAATATAGCAGAGCAAATGACATATGTAAAGACACATCAACATTTATTAAATGACGAACAATCGATCATCTACAACTTTATATGCAGTTGCTTAAACACAGACTCTTCTTCATTGATTTTCATCGATGCTCCAGGAGGCACAGGAAAGACCATCTTAATAAAACTTCTTCTTTCAAAAGTAAGGAGCTTAGGACAAATTGCACTGGCTGTAGCATCATCAGGTATTGCTGCAACATTGATGCCTGGTGGTCGCACTGCTCATTCCAGATTCAAGCTTCCTCTCAATGTAAGAGAAAATGATGTTTGTAATTTTGATAAACAATCAGAAACAGCCAACTTGATAAGGGCAGCAAAACTTATTATTTGGGACGAATGTCCAATGATAAGAAGGGAGAGTTTAGAGACGTTCGATAGGACTCTCAAGGATATATGTGGAAACAATGAAACATTCGGAGGGATATTGACGGTGTGCAGTGGTGACTTCAGGCAACTACTACCAGTCATAAAAAGAGGAAATGATGCTGACATTTACAATGCTTGCATCAAAGAGTCGTTTTTGTGGCGTAAATTTAAGAAATTTTATTTAAAACAAAACATGAGAGTTCAAGATGATGATGATGAATACTCTAAATTTATTATAAAGATTGGTGAAGACAAACTTGAAAAAAATGAAAATGGTGAGATTGAACTGCCTGAAGATTTGATAATCCGTGCAGATAATGTTGACCAATGCATTGAATACATTTATCCTTCGTTTGACAATCTAGAAATGTTTGCGGAAAATTGCATATTAGTACCATTTAATGATACAGTTAGAGCAATAAATCATAATTGTATTGAAAAATTTCCTGGACAAGTCAAAGAATATTTGTCATTTAATTCTGTTCTTGAAGGAACAGAAGCTACACATTACCCAACAGAATTTCTTGATTCGATAGAGTTATCAGGATTACCTCCACATAAACTTGAACTCAAGAAAGGAGCTCCAATCATATGTATGAGGAATATTGATCCACCACGCTTATGTAATGGTACAAGACTAATAATAGAGGAGCTGTATAATAATTT
Organism: Euprymna scolopes; assembly: GCF_053919585.1. Lineage (NCBI taxonomy): Eukaryota > Metazoa > Mollusca > Cephalopoda > Sepiida > Sepiolidae > Euprymna > Euprymna scolopes. The sequence continues at coordinate 18,006,955 of NC_136526.1, read as the reverse complement.
GATTGTTGCTAAAATTATTGCATCACAGTTTGAAGGAGAAATCGTTTTAATTCCAAGATTGAAAATGGTCTTATCTGAAGGTGACAATATTCCGTTTGCCAGAGTCCAGTTTCCTATACAATTAGCATTTGCTATGACTATTCATAAGTCTCAAGGACAGACCTTACATAAAGTTTTAGTTTATCTAGACAAACCTGTCTTTCAACATGGTCAACTATATGTTGCACTCAGTAGAGTTAAGCGAAAGGAAAACATAAAAGTTTTTTTAAAACACTCAAATTGTACAAAAAATGTTGTAAATAGAAAAGTATTGTCTTAGTTTTAGTGACCTTATTATTAGCATATGAATACAATATTTATTTTCTGTACAATAAGTGCTTAAGCACCCGTGCTTTTCAGCGATACATATTCAATAAAATAAATTGATTAATATAATTAATCTGGATATAAGAGAGTTAGAACCTGATAAGAAGTCTCAATTAAGCAAAAGGATAACAAAAGTTTTCTTTAAAAAAAATTAATTGTACAAAAAATGTAAATAGAAAAGAATTGTCTTAATTTTATTGACCTTATTATTAACATACAAATTAAATATTTTACACAATGGGTACTGAATGTTTGCTTAAATTAAATGAAAAAAGTTACATTTTATTTTCATTTTCTATTTAAAAAGCCATTATTAACATGTGGAGAGTGTTTTTTTTATTATTCTGTACTTTCAACTAACAATTTCATTTAAAAGATGATATATCAAAATTTGAATTTAACTATAATAAGGATTATGATACCTGTTCAGTGCATATTTACCTATAAGTATGACCAACCACTTATAATTCAGTAACTGTAATTTAAAAAAAAATAACAATTATAATAAACAGAACGACTCATAGAAATCTATCTATATTCTTTTTTCATTTTAATATACTTTCATAGAAATGCTTCTGTTATGTAAAAAAAAACTATTTTCTTTATGCCACAAGTGTCACGCTCATACATGAATTCCATAGCTAATATAACGTACTGACCCAACGGGTCACGGGTGGTCTAGTATATATATATATTTACCATTAACTAACATTTAAAAAATCAAAAGATGAATTAAATGCTGTTGTCCTGGTGATCAACGTACACTCATAAACCCGTATCCTCGAATGGCATTCAGGCCTTGATAAGTGGCGACACTCTTGTAAAACACAATTAGAGAGAGAGAGAGAGAGGGAGTAAGGAGGGATGTTCGTCTACATATAAATCTGTATCTATCTATATTAGCTTGACTCTATTTATATCCTTATAAGCTCACATGTTCATTAGTCTCCATCATGCCAACATGAAAACATCTTCATATACTTAAAATTTGCAATTAGCAACACTTAAAATAAAATGCTTCCATCTTCGGAACTCTCCGAAAATGAAAACAAAAAAAGCAATAAAACGAGAAAAAAAAAATGAGAATAAAACAGTGAAGAATGCACTTGAAGCTATAACAGTAATAACAATATGTTGAACTAAAAAAAAAAATATGAAGAATACTTTGAAAACTAAATTAACAATAAATAAATAAATAAATAAATCTAATTTCTAAAGAAATATATTTACTGTCTGACATTTTATAATATTGTAACAAGGTAAAATGTCTAATAGATAAAAATTGCGGCTAATGGATTTGCAACTAATTTGAACGAATTTCTTGGAAAAGAAGAATTCCAAAAATAAAGACAGAGGACAAAATATGAGCAAATTAGCAGAGGTTCCAGCAAGTTGTGGTTGCGTTTCGTAACTCAGAGGTTGGAATCTTAGGATGAAGACCTTAAAGTTTTTGTTTTCATTCTTGAAGACAGTTATCTATCCATCCATCCAGCGCGACCGTACCCGAGATTGAACTCACAACAGGTTGGTTGGTTGGTTGTTTTTGTTTTACGGCATATCAACCCTTTTCGGGTTATTTAATGCCGAATTCAAAGATTTTGAAGAAAAATTTTTTAATAGAATATATTTGTTGTTTTCACGTCGGTTTCTATTTAACCCATAGTTGGGACCCTAACAGGTACTACCACTCCAGATCAGAGTGGACCTGGGAGCAATGGTAATTAAAGGGTGGCTCCACACTCCCCAAAGCCCACAAGCTGGGACCTCACCACTGGATATAGTTTAAGGTCATATCCAGAGCCCCCATTTAGGGACTTTTACCCTCTGCAGGGGGGCAGTCGGCGTATTCTAATGCCCCACCGACAGGGCCACTCACTACAGGAGTTTTTAGTGTAATTCAACTCTTGTCAGCATCTGCATACTTGATGCCTTGCTGGGGCTATCAAGAGTATTATTTTTATTCTGACGCCATCAGTAGATGAGGTGCCTACCACGGTTTAATAGAGTCTCATCTACCATCGAGAGAAGGATAAACCGTGGTAGGTTCTCAACCTGGTATTTTACCTCAAGGTAAAGACATATTGTCACGTTGGCTCTAAGAAACCAGCTTTTTTGCATAACTGGTCTGTTTTCCATAATTCGTTATGGCAGTCGTCGTAGAAGTGATAAAGGTGTAGATATCGTTTGCTTCTTTCTTTCTCCTCTTGTTTTTTATTGCAATAGCCGTCAGCATAGCATCTATTCACTTGCCTCCCCACATAGTCAGAGTTGGCCACAAGGCCGTTTTTTAATGCGGAGGCAATCCAGCTCCCCAAAAAGGGGTACTCGGGATTTGGACAAAAATAAAAAATTGCCTTAGTCAAGAAGGATTTCACTTTCACTGACCGGGTATAGTGAAAGAAATAAAAGAAAACGAAATGTATCAAAACAGATACTACACTTCGCACCATGCTAAGTCATGGTGCGTGTTGAATTGATTCTCACTTATTAATCAGCGGTTGTAATAAATAATCTCTTTCTTTTTCTCGGTAGATATTTAGATATTTGAATGCTGCTCACCACAGTATTGTGTGACACAAGGTCAAGAAAGTGAGGTGTCAAGCAGGCTCCCCTAAAGGAGGATCACTCTTGCCTAGCAAAAATTGCCTGAGCATTCCGTCAGTATTTCCTCAGGCAGTAAGCAATAAACTTACTTCACTCGCAAGCCGGGTGGCAAGGCCTGGGAGGATGGACCTCCTCACTGATACCCAGATGGCGTACCTCAGTCCGACAGTCCAACGGCTGATAGTCAAGAACGGATTCTTGGCTGGTACTTTTCTCTCAAAGTCCTCAAGCAACCATAGCAGCAAAGAGACTCTTCCCCACAATTACAACGGTAGAATCCGTAAGAATAATAGTTGTTGTATTCATATAGATCATGTATATACACCACAATCAGACTGACACACTGGTCCTCGTTAGATCATCAAAGTTAAGAGATGTTCAGCCTAGGCAATACCAGATGGGTGACTTTGGGAATACCGAACACTGTATGTAGGAGGATAGACAAGTGCATCCGTAAAACAAACTCATCTACGCATGTGTTCACAAAAGTTATGTTCCCAAGCATGTGGCGAAGATTTCGAGAGAGAGTATGCTAGCGTTTATACAGTTCTGCATTTTTGTTTCATTTTTCATTTATTTGACCTTAAAATTGCGCTTATATATCGCCTTCAGGCCTCGTGAGGGAGTGGATGATATACAACGAAACGCGTCCGTTCCTTCTTACAGATGCGGAGATTTGACAAGCTTATTTGTCATATGCTTCTCGAGACTTCTTCTGACGTCATTTTCTTAAACACGTCAGCTAAATTTCTAGTTAAAATTTCCTATTTTAACGCGATGAAATATAACTTTCCCCTTAAATCTAAATAACCACACTTTCCATCTACCATTTTGAAACATTTGTACTTTAAGTTAAACATGCTATTACTTATAATACATTATCATACACAGTACGTAAAAGTAAGTTTTTTTTTTATGAAGGCCATTATATATTCTCTATTAGGTTTATTTTTTACGATGGTAACAAGATTCGTTGTGAATACTACTACTACTACTACTAATACTACTACTACTACTAATAATAATATAAATCTCACCTGTCTGTTTAAATGTATGCATGTATATCTCGCAAAAACTTTCGACAGAGGCGACGGATTCTCACGAGATCGACTTTTCGGACGACAAATATCAAAAGAATTTCCAAAAACATTAATTCCTTCTACCTCAACGTGGCACTTTTCTACAGGGAGGGGTCGCTTTTTTCGCCGATATTTTCTAAAGTCATCTCCTCTTTTTGATTGACTAGCCTTAATTTAAACCTACATCACTTCCGGTTTGGCGATGGGCGCAACAGCTAGCGCGTCACTTTTTTTTTTTTCATTTTCTTTTCCTCCCTTGTGGTACGGGTTCGAGCCTGCCTACTACCACTTTTGTTTTTTTTCCTCAACCAACACCCTTCCATGCACCTCCACTTTCTTTTCCGCCTTTGCATCACGGGTTCGAGCCTCCCTGCATACTACAGCTTTTATGTTTTGCTCAACACACACCTCCAAACACCCAGGCAACGTCAGTCACCCAGGCTAGTAATATATACATTATATTATTTGGATTCAGCGGACTACTGTTCTCATCTTGAGTGTGATTTTCACAACGTTTCAGTCGATGTCACCTCCGACCTTCTTCAGGTGTATCTTGTCGAACTCGGAAATGTTTCTATCAAACTTGGGAATTTGAACAGAATTTTGAGCGGAATCCTTTATTTACTTCACTTGCATGCTCTCGTTCAGTCAGGACCTCCATCCAGTCATGGCTAATTAATTTGCAATTGCATTTTTGGTCGCCCACATTGAGAATTGAACCTTCAACTTTCAGGAGAATATCAATTTTTACAATTGATTTTTCCCAGTACTCTAACCGCAAAGAGTCATAACACAGATAATACGAATAACTAATCGTCACCTAAAAAATGCAGAAACTTTACATATATATATATACACATGCCAAGGGTATTCCAAAAGTAATGTCTCCTATTTTTTTTATTTCTATCGAATGGATCAGATTGTATTGGGAATTGCATTGTTATGATGAATGAACTTATGCATTAACGATCTGAAAGTTTTTTTTTTGTATAAATTCAAATATTGACGGTGTGAAAGTCTATCATGGATTTGATTCACTGAATTTCTAACAAAAGTGCACTGAGAATGGTGGTGACTATGCAAAAAATTAAATTCCGGGGCGCAAGAGGTCACCCGTATTAATGGGACTCTGTAGTTCAACTTTTTCGGAAAAAAAAAAAAATAGGAGGCTTTAGTTTTGGAACGACTCTCGGGCATATATATATATATATATATATATATATATATATATATATTAAAGCTGCTGACTCATCGTGACGGTTGTAGGTTCGATCCACGGCTGGGGAAAGGTGTATGTCTAGCTGCACTGGTGAGTTGTTATACAACGAAACAGTACTGTATGTGGATGACTATATCGATATATGTGTGTGTGTGTGTGTGTGTGCGTGCGTGCGTGCGTGCGTGCAAAATACCTGGAGACTTAAGATGGCTGACTATATCGTCTGCTGTTATGACGTGAATAAGATTCATTTCTCACTTTGTCATACAACTGCTGAAATTAGCCAATAAATTAAAGTATTCGGATATATATTGTGCAACCCTTGCTCCACGTTCACATGCACTGCCAATTTTACAGGGAGGAAAGCTATTGTTTCTTGAGACTGACAGAGACCATGATAATAGATATACTCCTATAAATTTGGGTTTCTTTTCTGTGTTGATATATCAGAAACCCCTTTTGCTATTTATTTTTTAAAAAAAATCCAACTTGAATATAATATGGGTTGGTGATTTGCATTCATCTGCAAAAGATCTAGCTAATTTGCATATTCTTTTAAACATTCATTTTAATTAATTCCCTATTATTTTTTTGGTTTTCTTATGGGATGATCATCTTTAGTTAACTATTACATGTAATTATATTCATGCAGATATTCTACATGATTTATACTTGCATAATATTTGCATAAAAAGCTTATAGTAAAAATGAACCTCTTTCTATATATATTTATGTACGCGTATATATATTTGTTTAAAAATTTTGCCTACCAAACTCCTCTGTCAGTTTTTGGTCTACAGACATAAAACTTTATATAAAGGGTATTCGAACCAATGCAAAACTTTATATTTAGGGTTTTAGCTGGGGAAAATCGGCGCAAAAGTGTGAAAATTTAAGAAATGAAATTTGCCAGGTGAAGGTCAAGTGACGGCATTACGAATATGCATGCGTAACGTAATAGCTATTAGTTCATGTTTTAATTTTTAGCCTTGCGGCAAACATGTCTTCATAGCTCAGTCATTAACGTCAAAACAAAAGTAAATCGTGAGCTAAACGTTTTGATTTCAATTCTCGGTGGTGGCGCGTTATTTTTATTTATTTATCTATTTTTTAACGTTTTTCAATCATTACTATATATGTGGTCCAATATAATATAATAATCTGCATTAATCAAAATATCATATTTAAGCGTATTTTACAATCGGGCAATGCCGGGTAGCCTGCTTATATATATATATATATATATATATATATATATATATATATTTATTTATTTTGTTCAGAAAGTGTGAGAGAATATATATAATTATTTTCCACAGCCGAACCAACGTCGCAGCCCACAAAAGCCAAGAAACCGGAAGTCCAAGACTCGAGTATCGCCCTCATTTGGGCTCGTCAGTTAGACATATCCGCACTCAGGATTAGAAACCCGAACCTCTTGCATGCTAGGTTTCAAATCCTGACCTTCCGGTTAGTTGGCTTTCTTGGCTCTTGTGGGCTGCGACGTGTGTTCGGCTGTGGAAAATAATTTTATATATGTATATATATTTTATCATTTTTTCATTTTATCAACTTAATATATATATGTACACACACACAGACACACACACACACATATATATATATATATATATATATATATATATATATATATATATATATATATATATCCAAATGAGAAACTATTGGGGAACGGTTCTGAGATTTTGTTCCTTTCTCAATCTTGAGCTGAAAGTTGACTGAAGAAAAAAAAAAACCCGAATATCACGGATTTTGGGCGCGAACAAGACAAGAGGGAACCGCATCTTGTTTAACGGAGCCAAACGATGATTTATTCCTTGTGATTTAACAGCAAATCTTTTTGTGCTTCTTTCCACGCATTGAAATCTGTTCATTTTCTTCATGTCAGCCAATAAAACTCGGAGATTCAATCATTAATTCCGTCTGATATGAAAGAGTTCATTTCACAGCTTCGTGAGCTAACAATGCCCTTGCTATTTCATAAGCCCCCCCCCCCCACACTTTCGCCTGAAAAAAAAAATGAAAAAGTTTTTCCTAATTTACATTGAAAATCACAAAAAAAGCACACACACACACATAGATATATGTGTGTGTATCTATATATGTGCATATATACTCACAAGAAATACATATATATAGGGTGGAACGATAACATTGTCGACCTAGAAGAGACGACATTATTCCATTTCCGTTTGATGAAACCCGTTTTTTTTTCTTTTTTTATTGCTGTAAACCATCTACTAGTTGGCCAGTTGTGTACAAATCCTAAGAGCGATAGCAGCCTTTTATCATGTCTGAAAGTGACACCATGTTCAACGAGCAAGATTGGAGATGTCCCACTGTACAACTCATGCTCGCTACCGATCCACGTTATGACAACAGGACCATTGCCAGCACCCTCAAAATCGAAATCAGGACGGTTCAACGCTTGAGCGTTATGATCTTTGGTGTGCTTTCAAGTGAGGACCACATCATGCCACTTCACATCTTCAAAGTCAGCTTGAAAGTGAACACCAAGTTTACCTGGATGCGTTCAAGAGTGTAGTGATTCCCTCGTCCAATCAGGTGGCCGCTAGCAGACGCTGGGTGTAACAGCAGGACTCAATGTTGGCCCACAAGTCCAAAGAGACCCAGGCTTGGCTTCAGTAGGAGTTCTACGACTTTTTACCTTTCTCTCACTGCTACCCCAGCTACTCTGACCTGAACCCTCTGGACTACTTTGTTTGGTCATATGCCGAGGACACCACCAACATGACTTCCCACAACACCAAAGCTAGCCTGATCACTACCATTCGCTGATTATTCGCTGAGCTCCTGCTAGCGCTTCTGGAAAAGGTATGCTCTCAATTTCGGACCCGTATGAAGGAAGGGATTGTGGCTGAAAGCGGCTACATTGAATAGATGTCAGCTCTACTACATAATCAAGTTAACTGAATTGATATTTTCAATAAAAGTTTTAAAATAAAGCTGCAGTGTTTTTTTTAGGGCAACAATGTTATTGTTCTATCATATATATATATATATATATATATATATATATATATATACTACTGTATCCTGCCACGCGTTGCTGTGGCTCAAATTGGCGCAATGGAAAAAGTTCCAAAATGAGAAAAAGCATGTTTCTTATAAGTTTAATTTTCCATTTTGCATGAGTACACAGTTTTTGTTGTTCCATTTTCTTAGCTGATACAGAGATTTTCCGGTTTGGTGACTTTTGAATACGTAATATAAATTGTCAATATGAAAAAACAGTCAGTGTGTAACTGTAAGGCCCACAATTGTAAAGATTGTTCCCTGTGCTTTGTTGATGGTTATTGCAAATGACAATAAAATTGGAAAGTGCAATTTCCTAAAGTGTAATGATGTATCCGGTGGAATCATAGGAATGCATGGAATGAAGATATATTCATCTGTGAAAGGTCCTGTTAAGATTGTTGTTTCTATGATATTGTTTGTTAATTTTTTTTTACTGCAAGCTATGTGCCATTGCAAAGCTTGGATTGGTTTATATTTCACAACATGATAATTAGTACACCAAATTTAAGTTGCACTACATGTGGTGGCATCCCTGGCAAATATAGCTGTTGGATAATTAACCACTTTATCTGCTTTCACAACAGTGTCGATGGATTTGTATTTGACTACCTCACTTGGAATTTTACATTGAATAATAGCGTTAAGTTCATGGGAATCTTTGTATTGACCTGCAAGAATAGCTCATTCACTCAGTCAAATGGAATTCTTATAATTTGAATATCTGCGAAAACCTTTTAAACTAACTATTCTTTTGATGAAATAAAATTACAGAAATTACAGAAGTTAAAAGTCAAAGAATTTTGCCCTTAACTCTGATCAGCTGGCACTTTTTCGTACCCAATTTCCCACAAGTGATGCAAAAGTTTTTGTGCAGATCGAACAGTCTGCAACTGGATATGCATATTTTGAGTTAAGTTTAATGTTTTCACATGGAACAAAAATGTAGAGTATTTGAGGCAAGCATTTATTTCATCTACTGGTGTTGATTGAAGAATAACAGGTAACATTTGTCTGAAATCTCCTGCAAGCAATATTACTGCATTCCCAAATGGTCTGACATTGCCATGCAAATCTTGCAAGGATCGTCTAAGAGCCTCAAGTGATTTTTTGCGTACCATTGTGCATTCATCCTAAACAATAAGTTTGCATTTTTGCAATATTTTTCCCCATATTGGATGTTTTGGAGATGTCGAACATGAGATTTTTGAAAAATTGAATGTTTTAAAGTAGAATAAATAATTCTTCTACTTGGCAGCAAGGTCGCAGGTATTCCTCATGCAGCAAGGGCTAAGGCTATTTCATTTTGTTACCAAATGTCTGCCAAAATCAATTTAATTAGAAAGGTTTTACCAGTTACTTCTAGTGCTGTTCAAGGTAGCAGTAATTTCCAAATAACTTCTATTCTCACAGTCAGTAAATTAAGTGACTAAAATAGGATTTATCCATGTTTTGACAATCCTTTATTCACTGTAATTAATTTAGGAGACTAAAATAGGATGAGGGATTAGAGATGGACAGATAGAGAGGAAGATATATAGTTAGAAAATAGAAAGTGAGAGGAAAATAGAGAAAGAGAAGGAGATAGAGCGATAAAGGGATTGATAGATAAATGAAGAGAGGGGGAGAGTTAGAAACAGAGAGGGATGAGACAGAGGAAAGTAGAGAGATAGAGGGAGTTAGAGAGAGAAAGGGGCTCAAAGAGAGATTGAGAGGGTGATATAGAGAGAAAGATAGATTGAGAGAGGGAAAGGGAGAGATGGATAGAGAGAGATATTAAGAGAGGAAGAGAGAGGGGGAGAGAAACAGAAGGTGAACTACACTTCACCGTTTGTTTCCTCGTTCAGTAGAGAAGAAATCTTTCGAGACTGAGGCAATTTTAATGTTTTGTTATTATCCAGAGTACCTCTTTTTTGGGGGGGGGGCTAGATTTTCCTCACATTAGAAACCGACCGGGTTATCTGTACTTTCACTTAACAAATTAATAAAAGAAAAACATATTGTAAAATTTTAATTTAACATGAAAATACTATTTTAAAAAATAGTACGATAACATAAGTGCATAAGTGCCACTTTAGGTACTCCTTGGGCGTTGAGTTCCATGGCGAGCAGCATAATTATTTAATGGTCGCTCCCTTAGCCCCCCCCCCCCTAGTCAAGGCTAATGCATGCGCACGTAACATTTTTTTATTTACTGACGTTGGCTTAGTAACTAAACGATTTATTGATAATTTCGTAACCCTTAAACGTATGCCGGAAGATTTAAATTGGTTCATTATTGTTGTAATGAAAAAAAAGAGTTTCATTCAACACAAAACCAAAAACACATATTAATGATAAATGATTTATTATTCTATTCATTGAAATTTACTAATTTTTAAATAAAAAAGTAAAAAAAAAGTTAATAAAAAAATAGTTGCTTACGTGCGCATAAAAAACTTGTTTTTTTTTTTAGATTAGATCCACCTTGGAATCAGCCCCCCCCCAACCTCATCTTAAGAACAGCTTCCGGATTAAACACCACTTTTGGAGAGGGGGCTATTTGAAAAATTTAAGTGATATTTGTTGTCAGCATACCCACCCGAAAATACAATTAAAAAAATAAAAAGGAGGGGTTCAGTGCCCGTGGCAGAGAAGTAGATTTATTTATCAATAAAAGTTGCGGAGAAGTAAATTTATTTATCAATAAAAGTCGTCATTTAAAAAAGAAATTTGTGGAGGTGGACCTAAATGTAAATATTTACCCAAAAAATTATCCCGAAGTTTATTGCAAAAACGTTTTGTTTTCGCACTATTCAACAATTTGTTCATCCGCGCATGTGAATTAAAAAATATTTGTAAAAGTGAGAAGTTATCAGTAAATGATTTAGTTTTTTTTTTAATTTATTTATTTTTGTTTTTTATTTTACATTATACCTCCACAAATGTTAAGAACGACTTTCAGAATAAACACCCTCAACCTCTCCATGTTAACAACGGATTTCGGAATAAACACCATTGGGGGGTATATTAAAAAAAAGTCGATAAAAGTCGTCATTTAAAAAGAAATTTAAAATCAAATGTTTGTAAAAGTGAGAAATTATTAATAAATGCTTAGTAACATTTTTCGGTGCTAATGCAGAGAGTGATCCGCGCTATTTTTTAAATCGTGTTTTTTTTAGTCAATTGCAAAGTTAAAGTACAGAATAGGTACAAAATACCCTCCCCTCCCCATGTTAAGAATGGTTTTTTTAAATAATAACGTTATTATTTCTGCATGGATCACTCTCTGCATGAGTACCCATTTTTCTTTTAATATTCATAAAAAGTAAAACTTTTTTCAAAATAAATAAATAAATAAATGTTTGTAAATGTGACAAATAATCGTTTAGTTACGGCAACGTCAGTAAATAAAATATGTTATTTGCGGGGTGAGGTGGGGGACTAAGAGAGCGACTATTATTTTTTTCTGCTGGTCGCCATGGAACTCAACGCCCAAGGAGTACCAAAATGTAATTTTTTTTTTTGTCAAATAAATAAATTTCAAGCAATTTTTGCAATAAATAATAGATAGCAACTTCGTTAATTTTACGACTCGCCCCAGCATATTATAAGCACCCTAACTTCCTCATGTTAAAACGGCTTTCGGAATGAACACCATTTAAAATTTAATTAAAAATAGTAGAAAGAGTTTTACATTATTCTGTTTTCTATATGATAAAAGTAAGGGTTTTATCTTTCTGGAAAAAAAAAGTTACTCAGAAATAATGGATTTTAATAAATGTAATTTCGTTTTAAAAAACAACAACTTGATTTTTCGGCCATATTTGGCGGTGCAACAAAAAAAAACTCAAAAAGCAAACTTTTTTTTTGCCTTATATAATAAAGAAAAAATGTGTAAATTAAAAAAAATTGGAAGATAAACAAATGAATTATGTTTTGTTTTTTGTTTTTTTTTTACTTATCGAGTTAACAGAAAATGAAATCTTTCGTCAATTCGTGGCTGTGAAATGAATCGAACCGGAAGTTCAGTTTTATCAACAGAACAAATTCGCAGTAACGGTTAAAAAAATATATTTAATATTTTAATAATTCGCGAGGTAAATTTGTTTTAATAACATAAAAACATACCTCGATTCTAAAGATGGGTTGTCTGAAAATTTCAAATAAATTGGTAACGTAGAAATATGGTTTTATTCGTTTAGAACGAACCAACTTTACATTTATTTATATATATATATATATATATATATATATATATATATATATATATATATATACAAAAGATCCATTACTTCATTATTCCATTTATTTCTATATATAGTATGATTCTTGCAAAATATACAATTAAGAGATCACCTCATTTGCATATTACAGCAAGGAAAATTAATTTTATTAAACAGCTGTATATTAGTTAATATTTCAAGCGAGAGTGTTTTAGGTGTTCTATTTAAGGTTGTTATATAATCAATTTTAAATATCAATTATATTGACAATATATTTCATTTAGTTTAATTTATTTGGAATTATTATTTCCGACATCAATTTTTTTTTAGAACCGTAGAGTTATTTCCCCATGTAAATTTCGAAACATAAAAGAACAAGAACTCTTCACCAAATGATTTAGTAAGTTTCTAGCGTGAAAAAATTATTCTGTGTAGACAAAAAACTGTTTTGCTTTTTTTTTTAAAAAAAATTCAAGCAAACAAATAAACAAAAACACTTATGAATAAATGAAAAGATTTCGTTTGTGTTTTTATCCAGTGAAAGAAATTCCATTTTTTTCTTAAACTTCACTTAAAAGTCATGTACGCGTTCATGTTTATAAATATTTTTTCCTGCCTATGAAGTGATCAGTCATCGTGATACAGCGGTAAAAACGTTTTGCAAATTACCCTTTTCCTTAGTAGTTTTCTGGATATTTAGCAATAAGTGGTGGCCATTGTTGTACGCACAAATGCGTAAATTCACCCCCTCTCCTGATTTAATATTGTTAATGTTTGTTTACTATCTTTTCTTAGATTTTAATAATGGTTTACAGAATTAATGTTTTCTTTAATTATGTTTTTAGGTATGTGAACATCATATTCGGCCTGAGGATGTAATAAAGAAGTCAAGATTTGATGATAAAACGGGTGGTACTATTACAGTGAAACTAAAAAAAAAACATGTCTTTGGAATAGTGCTATTCCGACAATTCTCCAAAATTATCCCTCGTATTTAACAACGGTAACAATGTCCATCAAACTCAAAGAGAATTCGAGTAGAAAATTCTGCTATTGTTAGAAAATGGATCATGAGAGGGAGAGGGGGGTGAGTAAATTATATTGTAGACATTTTGACCGGAAGTGAGTGTCAGCTGATCGGATTGTGTGCGAGTCACATGATCAGGTTAGCTGAATCGAGCGATTGGTTTTAAACATAGAAGGCGATGGACGGCTTAACAGTCGTTCCCTACTCTTCACTGGGTGGGGGGGGGGGCGCTGACGTGTACCACGCAAGTCATAGATTCACTTCCATCCTTCTGCAATCGACATCTGGAAGGTGAATAAAAAAACTATAAAACCAATTCATCGTTTGGAGTGAATAAATCTTCGTCCCAAAACAGGTACCAGTCTCCCTTCAAGACACGAGATGAATTCAGGTGGACCAACATCGACGACGCATGAAGGTATGTCTCAAAAATACATGTACCACACACACACACACACACACACACACACACACACACACACACACACACACACACACACACAATGGCATATGAACAAATAGATTGAACCACTAGACGATCACACGACGTTCTTCCTTATTAGATAAATATACAACACTATTAAGCATGCTATAGTTAGGTAAAAAAGCATAGTTGATGTTTTAGCATACAAAGAGAAAATAACATTTCACAACATTGAGAATTTACTAGAAAAATTGAATTTTAGCAATCCTCATCTCTAAAGTTAAAAAAAAAATAATTTTCAACCCATATGATTTTTCTCTAAATTTAATTTAATTTAGAGAAAAAATATTTTTGCACTAATAACTTTTATTATTTGTTTGTATTTAAATTATTTGTTCGATTTCAATTTTTTGTATTTATCGTTTGTTTTCACTTTTAAAATTATTCATCGTTTGTGTTTAATATGTTTTTTAATTCTTTATTTCCATAATTCAACAATTCAATTTTTCATGGTAAATAACTGATGATCCATATAATATTAGAAGCAAACTAATACAGTGATTGAAATTGATGCGTTGCCTTAAAAACAAAAACAAAAAAATTTCCAAGGAATAGCTTGGGATTAAATGTTTCTTTTTTTTTTTTTTCTTATACTTTTAATGGTTGAAAATTTCCCAGATTATATATACATAAAAATTCAAAGATGGCGTGAATAAAAGAAAACAGTATGTTAAAAGAAATAAACGGTAAGATGAACAACATCTTGAAATTTGGAATGTAGACCATCTGGAATGATTCCATTTCCGTTTGGTGAAAACCGTATTTCTTTTTTTTTTGTTGCAGACCATCTACTAGTTGGCCAGTTGTGTACAAATCCCAAGAGCACTAGGAGCCTTCTATCATGTCTGAAAGTGACACAATGTTCAACAACCGAGATTGGCGAAAGTTCAAAGGCTAGACCAAATGTATATAGATATATCACATAAAAATCAATATTATGTGTAGTTACACCAGCTTCATAAAAAAAAAGGATTGGTATAAAGAAAAGATAAAATATTATTAAGGAAACATAATTGAATAAAGATATTTTCCCATAAACATATATCATTCAAACACGGTAGCGTTCGAATGATATGGTTAAGTGTCAGTTTTAGTCATTCAGAACTGCTTTAAAGCTTCACCGTTCACTTATTTTTCGAACAAAATTTCAAACAATTATTACAGTTTATAGATCACCTTCTCAGCTATATTGTGAAAAAATTTTTTTTTTCTTTTCAATTTTCGTTCAGTAACATAAATGTTATGATGAATTTTCTGATGTTCAAAATTTTAAAAATATATAAGGAGGTGAGCGGTGTTTATCTATGACTGGTTTCCATTGCAACCACGCCGCTTCAGTGACTACTGTTGCTATTAATTCACTCCTGTCATGAAAAGAGAAGTAATGAGTGAAACAGACAGAATGAAAGCATGAAAGGGAGATAATTAGGGGATTTTATTGAAAGCAGACGAGTGCTGTACATTATTATTACATATGTGTATGTTAGGTTTATGGGGGCAAAAAAATAAGACTGAAATTAAACAAAAAAATAAATGAATTTATTGGAAGCCTGGAAAAATCATGGATTACAATAAAAATTGCGAGCATGAAAAGTAATATGGTTAAGCTTAAACATGGAAAAGTAAAGGACTAGTTGTTAAAACTGGAAAAAAAAAGGACAAGATATTCTAATAAAAAATATAATAAATTTATAACTTAAAATATTGCAGTATTAAAAACATTTTTTATTCAATTTATAACATTATATAATCAATTCTTAATGCTGCAATATTTTAAGTTATAAATTTATTGTAATTTTATTAGAATAACTTGTTCTTTTCTTTTCCAGTTTTAACAACTAGTCCTTTACTTTTCCATGTTTAAGCTTAATCATATTACTTTTCATGCTCGCATTTTTGTATTGTAATGCATACACACACATGTATGTATATATATATATATATATATATATATATGACAAGTCTATATTCCAAGTTTCATGATGTTCACCATCTTATAATTTATTCCTATAAGTATGTTGACATTCACAATTGTTGACAGCACCTGCTTCGCAACGCAAAATCATTCATTTAATTATCATATCAATTAATGAATCTATTCTGCCCTTAACTCATTAGAAGAAATAGCACTTATCAACCCATCAAAAGAAAATAAAATACATATGGGTATGACTACAATATCCGAAAATGGGAAAAGAAGTTTTAATTACTTTTTATTTTTTCTTTATTTGCGCCATTTTGAATTTTCAAGTAAACTCACGAATTGTGAATGCCAACGTACTTAAAAGAATAAATTGTAAGATGGTCAACATCATGAATTTGGGAATATAGACTTTCGTCATTTATTTGCTATATGCTCTGTGATTACATTGAGCCTCATAAATTAAGGATTGGTATAAATAAAAGTTTCTTTTTACATGGAGGTCACCACTTATCAAGGCCCGAAGGCCACTCAGGGATAAGGGTTATTGCGTCTACATTAATCAATGAGATAGTATTGTAGTAATCATTAGTATTGGGGGTTTTGATAGAGTGTCTTACTTAAGGGGGCGGTTTGTCAGGAGTTTGTTTATGTTGGACTTGAAGACGTCCAAGTTGTAGTCAGGTGGCAAGCGGCAGAGAGTTCCACTGGCGTGCAGTTCTAAGAAAGAAGCTTTGCTAATAGAATCTACGTTTGGATTTAGGAACAGATAAAGAGTAGGGGAAATTATTGACAATAGTTTCAGCCAGACGGGTGTTTCTCGTGAAAGATTGGCGAGGGGGGACGAGGGATTGGAGCTCAGACGAGCACCTGCCATGGAAATAACGATAAAACAAAGACAGGCTCGCAACGTCTCTTCTATGGGAGAGAGGTTGCAGGGAAGAGAAAAGGGCACCCCCCATTAAACCACGACGTTTGAAATATAATTGAAAAAAGTGAAATATGCATGGTCTCCCGTGGGTGCACAGTGAACGAGGTATAAAAGAAATGACTAAGTTCAGCAACTTCAGCATTTGTCGCCCCCACCCCCATTTAGCCCCCAAATCCCCAGAAGACATCAAATCCTGGTGAAAATGAACAAACGGTGCAGTTTTAGGCCTTAGCATATGTAAATTTGAGTTCTGCACCATGCTAAAAAAATAAATGACCAAATTCATCATTTGCCCTCCCCTCCGCCATTTAGCCCCAAAAAGTCCCCAAGGCCTTAACATATCTAAATTTGAGGTCAGTACCATGGAAAACTGCTAAATAAACATGCACAGAAAATTTTGGACGAATATGGTAAAATAGTCAAATGTTCGAACAATAAAAATAAAAATAAAATAAAAACGTATATAAATTATTCAAAATCAAATTCTTTGATATTTTATATAAGAAATACACAAACAGCATGCGCATAGATATTGAGTTTTATATATAGAGAGAAGATATATAACACGAAAATCAATTTCGGGAAGGAAAACTAAATCAAAAAATATATATATGCGTAGATAAACAGATAAAGCATGTCGACATGCACTGACACGCAGCGTTACACGCGCGCGCACGTGTGTGTGTGTGTGTGTATTGGCTTGCTTGTGTTTTTCATTTGTTTGCTTATTATTATTATTATTATTATTATTATTATTATTATTATTATTATTATTATTATTATTATTATTATTTCTTTGGTTAAGAGATGAAAAAGCCGATAAGTTTATTTATTTTATTTTTATTTATTTTATTTTTATTTATTTATTTATTTTTTTTTTGCTGCGTGATTAAAACCTTTCGATTCTCTGAACTTGTGTAGCCGCGATACTCCATTCAATATTTAACACCCCGCCTTTTTATCGATGCGAAACAATTATTTGTCATTTCTCTTTTCCTCTTGGTTGCGCGTTGCTTCACTCAAACCCGATGCAGGGCAAAAGACTACATTGTTAAATTTCTACTCAGTCAGCTCTTTTTTTTCCTTTTTTTTTTTTTTTTTGCTTGCTGTAACAAGGTATTCTCTCTCGCGCACACACACACAAATACATAATAATAATAATAATAATAATAATAATAATAATAATAATAATAATAATAAAAATATTGAAAATAATAATAATGATAATAATAATAACAATAATGAAAACAACTGAAATATTAAGAAAACCCCTTAAATATGGAAACACACAGGAGCCACAAGCGGGGGGGGGGGCAAACAAACTGCTGCAAAGGCAAAACATGAAACACTACATGGAACCAAGAACACCGAAGCCGCATATCTATACGTTCTTTAAGCCAACCCCACCCTATCCCCTCGTTGCCACATCACTGCCCCCCACCACCACTAAAAAAAAAAAAAAAAAAAAAAAAAATGAGCGAGACCAAATAACCAAGTAGAGTCAAGGAGGAAGGAAAGACCGATGAACTGACCTGACCTCAGCCGGATAAGTGCAAAGAGAACTGGGACCTTAGGGAGGCTTATTGCCACTCAAATTTCAGTGAAGACCAATAGCCTCTGCCAACGAGAAATCAATGGCAAGCAGCTGTTGCGATAATGCAAATTTATTTGCAAATGTTATCGAAAGAGGTGGAGAGTACACGAAACCTAGGGAGACCTGTTGTCACTCAGCTTCCACAGGCTGTTTCCAAAGAGAGATCTTTGAAGACCTGTGTGAAAGCTCCATCTGGGCTAATAATAATAACTAGCAGAACCCGTAGATTTTTTTTTTTTTTTTTTTTTGCATAGGAATCACCACTTATTAAGGTCCAGAGGCCACTAGAGGGTAAGGGTCAATGGGTATACATTAGTCAATGTGATTATAGTGTAGTAAACATAAGTGGATGAATTTTTGTAAGTTGGATTACTTAGGGGGACGGTTAATCAAGAACTTGTTGACGTTGGACTTGAAGACAATCAGATTGTAGTCAGCGGAAAAGCAGGCCAACAGAAGAGAGTTCCATAGGCATGCAATTTTAAGGTAGTTAAAAAAAATTTTTTTAAACAGATTATAAATAAAACAAATAAAAAATAAAATAAAACCAAATAATAAATAAAATAAATGAAAAAATAAAATAAAACAAATAAAAAATAAAATAAAACCAAATAATAAAATAAAATAAATGAAAAAATAAAATAAAATAAATAAAAAATAAAATAAAACCAAATAATAAAATAAAATAAATGAAAAAATAAAATAAAACAAATAAAAAATAAAATAAAACCAAATAATAAAATAAAATAAATGAAAAAATAATATAAAATAAATAAAAAATAAAATAAAAAATAAAATAAATGAAAAAAAATAAATGAAAAATGAAATAAATAAGAAATAAAATAAAATAAATAAAAATAAAACAAAAATAAAACAAATAAAAAATAAAATAGAAAATAAAATAAAAAATAAAATAAATAAAAGTAAAATAAATAAAAAATAAAATAAATAAATATAAAATAAAATAAATAAAAAAATAAATAAAATAAAGCAAATAAAAATAAAATAAAATAAATAAAAAATAAAATAAAATAAATAAAAAAATAAATAAAATAAAACAAATAAAAAATAAAATAAAACAAATAAAAAATAAAATAAAATAAATAAAAAATAAAATAAATAAAAGTAAAATAAAATAAATAAAAAATAAAATAAAATAAAGCAAATAAAAATAAAATACATAAAAAATAAAATAAAATAAATGAACAATAAAATAAATAAAAATAAAATAAAATAAATAAAAAATAAAATAAAACAAATAACGAAGACAATTTTTTGTAAATTCTTTTTTAACTTTAAAGTTAAAAGCAATTGATTGAGAAGATTTACATTTTTTCCAATCAAAATTCAACACGCAACGCATTGTTTTGTTTTGTTTTTTAAATAATTTATTTAAAAAATTAAAAAGAAACAGATGCCAATCCACTTACATATTTTTTTAATTAAAAAAAAAATCTATAATAAAAAAAATTGCAGTCTCTTCTCAGCATGATTTTTCATTATAAAATTTGAAACCGTAAACAGACAGCTATGTTTTTTTTGTGTTTTTTGAAAATATTTGGACAGGAAATTGTTTTAATAGTTTTTAACTGATAAAGTACGACTAAAAAGGGGGGGGGGGGTAATTCGTTTCTCATTAATTATAGTTGTATTTTCTCATGGTCAACTGTATGTGGTATGTTCAATAGCTCGATCTAAGCACAGTGTGAAATTTAAGGTAATGCAACTGCATAGAAATGATAAACAGGGAAGAAAGCGTGGTGTAACATATACTAAGAATATTGTTTACCGTGAAGTGTTATGAAAACAATCAGGAACAGCTATGGAATCTAAAAATTAACTTGGATGTAAATATGATTTTGGAAAAAAAATTTTTTAAATTGCTTTCCTTATATTTAAAATTCATAATTTGATGAAAAAGTAGTGTACAGTTTGTTTAACTTTACTTAATTATATAACATTGACATAAATTTGATAGGTACAATCTACCTCACATCAATTTGATTATCGAAAAATCAAAATTTAACGGTACTTCGTAAGATTTACCGAAACACTTCATTTTATATGAATGTAATACACAAGAATCTGAATATAATAACAGATTACAATGTTTTTATGGAAAAAACTTTTGTACAGAAAATTCAAAGTGTTCTATTTATATTATCAGGAAGTTGTGATGCATTAATTGAAATCTATATCAATAATTCGACTTAAAAAATAGTTGTGAATTTCCAAATCTTCATTAAATAAAATTCAAAATAAATAGAAAAGTCTATTGCATATGTAAAAGTTGACGGTTGCTTATTTAACTTCATTAAAAGCCATCAAAGTCAACTAAGAGCTGCTCAATATTCTGGCTTAATAGATCATTTAGCAAGAAATGAAGATTATTATTCTGGTCTACCAGTTATTCTACCATCTTCATTTACAGGAAGTCCTAGGAATCTACAACAGCTTCATCAAGATGCAATGGCAGTTTTCTGTGACCTATTTATTACTCACACGTGTAATCCAAAATGTCCTGAAATATTAAACAACTTGGGGTCATCAGAACTTTCACAAAATCGATGTCAACAATGTCACACAGTTTTTTTTTAAATTCACAGTCTGACTCCCAATAACCTGCTGACTGACCACTATTCTCAATCCAAGCAGCTGATCGACGTCCCTGTCACATCCTCAATCATCACTAGCACTTCCTGACAATATCAACAGCATCAGTTACGATCGCATTGAACTTCAATAAAAGTTTAAACTAAAGTTCTTTGTTCTACTTGCTTCCATACGTTCATTTTTGTAATATAACAATAAGGAATTTCTTATTGATGTTTTTTAAAAGATTTTAACTACTGTGGAATTTCCACGGGTCCTGCTAGTAATAATAATAATAATAATAATAATAATAATAATAATAATAATAATAATAACTACTACTACTACAGAATGAAGATCAAGGAGACTGAGAAGCAGAGCAAATACACGGAACTGGCCAGAGAGCTGAAAGGCATTTAGAAGATAAAGAAACTAAAGATAACACCACTAATAGTAGGAGCGCTACGAACGATAGCGAAAAACTGAAAACGAATGGGAGAGATTGGAATCAGAGGGATGGCAGAGAAGATAAAACGAATTTCAATAATGAAAACTACAGAAATAATTAAAATCCTTGAATGTGGAGACCAACCACAAATGTAAACTACACACGAACTGGACACAGAAACGTCTACAAATGCAAAACGCTAAGGAATATGTATATGGAATCATGTAAACTGAAATTGTATAATTGAAAAATATCGCCTCCCCCCCCCCCACATTTTTTGTGAGTGTTACCATAAATGGGCACCACACCAAATAATGAGGGTCAAGGAAGATGGAAAGACCGAGGAGAGAAAGCACTTATTGGCATCCAAATTCCAGTGAATACCAATGGTCGCCACCAACGAGAAATCAATGGTAAGCGGCTGTTGAGATATCCCAAATTCTTTTGCAAAGGTTATCGAAAGAGGTGGAGAGTACTGGAAATCTGGGAAGACTAGCTGTCACTCAAACTCCAGAGAACACCACAAGTTGTAGTCAGGTGGGAAAGCAGGAAAACGGAACAGAGTTCCACAAGCATGCACTTCTAAGAAAGAAGCTTTGTTCATGGAATCTACGTTTTGATTTAGGCACAGATAAAGAGTGGGGAAAATCATTGACAGTGGTTTGAGCTAGACGGGTGTTTTTCGCAAAAGCTTGGCGAGAGAGGGGGGCAGAGATTGGATCTGAGACAAACACTTGCCATGGAAATAACGATAAAACAAGGATAGGTTCGCAACGTCTCTTCTGTGGGAGAGAGGTTGCAGGGAAGAGAAAAGTGCATCCCCCACTAAGCCACAAAGTCTATTTTGTACTCTGTCAAGGCAGGATAGGCTGTTTTTAGCAGCTTCTGTTCAGATGTGGCAGCAGTACTTCATCCTTGGATGTACTTGTATACAACATCAAATTATTGAAAGCTGATAGAAAATTGGGAAAAAGTACTTGAGAAGAACAAGAAAACTCTTAGAAACAAAACTATATAGCAGAGATCTAATTAAAGGAATAAACGCCTGGGCGGTATCGCTAATACGGTATTAGGACCATTCATAGGCTAGACCAAATAGAACTTAGGCATCTTGATCAAAGGACTAGGAAACTAATGACAATGCACAACGTGTTACACCCAAAAGATGATACCGACTAAGTCTACGTGAAAATGAACGAAGGGGTAAGAGGACTAATAAATATAGAAGACTGTAGAAAGTACAAAAATGACTTGGAAAAGTACATGAGCCAGAACACAGAAAGATCGACCCACTGCCAGAAAGAACAATACAGGAAATGATAAAACCAAAGACAAAAAAAAAATGGGGAGAGAAAGCACGACATGGGTAATTCATAATGATAAAAGAAGAGAATCATGTAAAAACTAAGGAAAAGAAACAAAGAAAGAAACAGAATCTTTACTGACAGCCACACAGAACAATACGATTATAACGAACCACATTAAATCTAAAAAAAAGATAAAATACAGGAAAACAGTAAATGCAGACTGTGTGGACAAAAAGACGAAACAATAAACTACATAATAAACGAATGTAGCAAATTATCCCAAACAAGTATATAAGGACAGGCACGGCCGCATGAATAAGGCAGTGCACTGGGGGCTCTGCAGACGATTGCATCTCGAACATGCAGACAAATGGTTCAGACATAAGCCAGAGATTAGGGGAGAATGTAAACCACAAAATCGACTGGGATATGAAGATACAAACAGATAAACCCATCCAAGCCAGAAGACTGGACGTCATAATAATCAACAAGAAAAACAGCCTGTCAAATTGTAGATTTTGCCGTCCCAGCAGACTACATGGTGAAGAGTAAAGAGACTCTAACACAAAATAAATATGTGGAACTTGTCAGAAAACTTAAAGGAATATGGAAGCTGAAGAAAATCAACACAATACCAATAATTGTAGAAGCATTAGGAACTTCAAAACAAGACTAGGAGAAATTGGAATCAAGGGGAAGGCTCAGACTATGCAATGGACAATAATGCTGAAAAAAAGATGAAATCTTAGAGAAAAGCTGCCTAAGCAGAACAAGAATGATAATCGCTAAGCGGACATGTAGAAAATACAAGAGAAGCAAAACAAAATTATCTTTAGATAACTATTACGTGTAATTATATTCATGCAGATATTCTACATGATTTATACTTGCATAATATTTGCGTAAAAAGTTTATAGCAAACAAAAATTGTTTCTGTATATATTTATGTATACGTATATATTTTTGTTGAACAAATTTTGCCTACCAAACTCCTCCTAGAGTTTTTCGTCTGTAGACATGAAACTTCATATATAAGGTATTTGGATCCATGCAAAACTTTGTATTTGGGGTTTAGCTCGGAAAAATCGGTGCAAAAGTGTGAAAATTAAAAAAATAAAATAAAATTTGTCAGATGAAGGTCTAACCTCGGCATTACGAATGCATAAAGTAATAGCTATTGATTCATGTTTTAATTTTTAGCCTTGCATTAAACATGTTTTCATAGCCCAGTCATTGACGGCAGAGGAAAAATAAATCGTGAGTTGAACGTTTTGGTTTCGATTCTCAGTGGTGGCGCATGAGTCTTTTTTTTTTATACTTTTTAAATCATTACTATATATTGCATCTATCTATCTATATATATATCTATAAAAGTGAAAATGTCTGTCTGTCTTTTCTTTATGGTAGTTAAGGTAGACTATTATACAGAAAGGCATTACTTTACGTATTCACACTTTTTAATATATACATATGCACATAACCTTATGAACAATAAATAGAGCCCGAGCAAAGTCGAGCTGAACTGCTAGTATTCTCTATTTCTAAAAGTAGTTAAGGTATCTGATATTTTATGAGATAAATTCTCCTATGTATTTATTATGTTTAAAAAATTGTGACTGATAGACTGACAATATCTTTTTTTATATAAGATATTCCAAGTTTTAATTACGAATATACAGTCACAAAATCCCTGTTATAATAAGGATATCCGTTCTATTTCCCATGCCCAAGATGCCCAACAATCAGACAATCTCCAGTGTTTAGACGATGAGGTATAGTTTAAGAACGAGCAACACTGTTAATGCTGATGCCATTTCATTAAGCTGCAGAAGTCAATACATGAGCGACAAACTCGCCCAAAGGTTGAGCAACGAGTAGTTATTGGCATACTGACAGCTTGCAGCTGATGTCAATGAACACACCATTCTTTGGAGTGTAGCTTGTGTTTGATGTGCAGCTAGAACAAATGTGACTTTCCAGACTGAATTGTCGTGAAAGCTAAACGTTCAATGAGGCAGTTCAGGTGGTCTTTCAAGCACCTTTCCTCACACCTATCAGCCTATTTAGTGTCAGTCATGAATGTCATGATATATGTAAATTAATGAAAAGAAAGTAATAAGTAGGGCTATGACAAGAGAATATTCATTTCATTGTTTTGACTCTCGAGTGTATACCCGACACAGTTAATCACCCGAGAACCACATCACTCTATATAAAAGCATGTAAGATATCAACTGATACACACTCCTGAGTCAAAACAATGATTTGTTTGTTAGTTTGTTTTTGTTTTACGGCATATCAACCCTTTTAAGATTATTTAATGCTAAATCCATTGATTTTGAAGAAACAATTTCTAATTAAATAAAGCTCAACTTCAGATTGACAAAAAACCAAATTCAAATAAAAATTTAACTTAAAAAAAAATAAAGCTCAATTTCTAACTTACTAAAAATTTAATGACAAAGGTGATCCTAAAATTAAATAAAGTTCAGTTTTCCATCAAATAAAGTTTAATTTCAAATTAAATAAAGCTCTACTTCAGAATAACAAAATCTCAACTCCAAATTAAATAAAGCTCAAAATCAGTAAAAAGTAAACTTAAAATTCACAAAGCTAAAGTTAAATGAAAAATATCAACTTCATATTAAATATAGATTGATTTCAAACAAACAAATATTCAACTATAAATTTTAAAATCTCAATTTCAAATTAAATAAATATAAAAGTCAACTTCTAATTGCCCAAAATTTTAAGTTCAAAATTTTAAAAGTTCAACTACAGATTAAATAAGGATCAACTTCAACTTGACTAAAATTCCACTTAAAAGCTCAACTACAAATTAAATAAAGATTATCTTCTAATTGACCCAAATTCTATTTCAAATTAACAAGCTCAACTACAAATTAAATAAATTTCCATTTTAACTTGATTAAACTTTAACCTCGCATTTAATAAAGATCAACTTTTAATTTACCAAAATTTAACTGATTCAAATTCAAAATTCAAATTTTAAAAACTCCAACTGCAAATTTTGTTAAGTCCTATTTCAACTTGATCCAACTTCAAATCAAAAACAGCCAATTACAAATTATATAAAGCTCAATTCCAAATGTACAGAAATTCATTTCAAATTTTAAGAAATCAACTTCAATTTAAACAAAGCAAAATTTCAAAGTATATATTGATACGCTTTTGGAGGCAAAAATAAAAAAAATGTCTCTCCCTAAACAAGTGATCAATGATTTTTTTTATTTTAAAAATAATTATTGTTTTAAATGCTCTTTCAGATTTGCGGCGAGTTTATAATTATCCTGCTTAGCATTGCAATTGGTGAAACGACAGTTGAAAATCTAAAGTGTTTAACAATAAATAGCATCAGTGATGAAAAGTTGGTTAATATCGAAGGCTCGAAGAGAAATCAATAAAAAAAATGAAAAAAAAAAAATATCCAAAGAAAATTGAAATTCAGCCTTTGTCACTTTTGAAATTAGCTTTTTTTTGTTATTTAAAGCTGAACTATTAAAAATGCCCAGGCTGTTCGAAATTAAAAGTGATTGATAAGCTATTTTGTTAAAATTGCTTTGTAATGGTTGTTGTTTATTTTATGGCGGCATATCAACCTTTTTTGTGTTATTTAACGCTTAATCCATGTATTTTAATAAACATTTTATCTATTATTTATTTAATTGATTATTGAGATGAGTAATTTGTATTATTTATCCATTTATTTATTGCAGACTGTTATCCCCATCTTAGTTGTTGTTTCACGACGTTTCGGCCAACTATTCCTCTGGTCTTCATCAGGTCGTTAACCACGAACGCTTTAATTACTGCTTTTCCAGGTGAGCATGGTTTAAAGATAGTGGTTTCAATCCTACCAAAAGCCGGCCATGGATTAGTTGATTTATTGATTTTAAATTACCAGTGAAGCTAAAATTGATAAACCTGACCTCCTTGAGCATCGCATACAACGTCGGTATCCTTACCCCGACAGACTTCGGATCTATGTGCGAAACACCTAAAAGGTAGGTACCACAAGTATATTTTTATGTTTACGAAAATATTTGCACATTTAACGTGTGTGTTTTTACGGTAATCAGAGAAAAAAAAAATGCAACTACATAGTTAAATATTTAGAGATTTATAAAGAATCAGAATCGATAATTGTATTGGAATCGGGAATTTGGTATGAATCCGGAATTGTATCAGAATCGGGAAAAATATTGGAATCGTCCCATCACTAATAGATATAAAGATAAATATACCGATATGAAGAAAAATGTGTTCTGCTTGTGAGATGCTACAAATCACACAGAACAAGTTTAATAAAGGGATGTTTAATGAGAATCTCAACCAAAAATATGAATAAATAAAAAACTTTTCTTTCCCAGAAATAAAAATATTTTATGTTAAAACCTTTTTCTTTTATCATTTTTTACTAAATTGATTTTTTTTTTCTTGAAACTCACAAAGGAGTCGATTGTTTCCAAGATGTCCATCATGTCGAGTTATCATTCTTTGTCTGATTTTTTTTTTCTTTTTAATTCTTTAAAAATTTTTCACATTTAGGTGTTTGTTGGGTTGAGAGTTAGAATTTGTTAGTTGAAAATAATTATTTATAAACAGTACTAGAAATGCCTAATATGGTACGAACGGCTCCAGAACAGCCAAGAAGACAAATAAACTAAAGAGAACAAAACGAAAACATTATTTTGCAAAGATTTCTCAGAGAGATGAATTTTAAGACTATATATATATATATATATATATATATATATATATATGAGCAAACAGTTAATGAAATATGTTAAAAAACACTTTGAAATGAGTTAAAACATATTTAATCTGAAAAGGAAACACTAGATAAATGGATAGTCCTTAATCCGCAGAGTTTCGAAGAAATACTCTTCTTCTCATCAGAGGGTAGGAATTAGCAAAATGCAGGATCGGATTTTGCATGCAGAAGTATTTGATGAAACAACAAATAAGTCAAAGATCTTACTTGAAAACAAAATAAGTTAAGCAGAGGGAATATGGTAAATAAAAAGGTGATTATACATTAATGGATAGTCTGGTGGAAGATAAAAAATCCAGTGACAGTAAAATCCAAATGTAAAACTTCAAGAAAGTTAAAAGAGTTTCCATTTGTACAAGTAAAATCCAAAGAAATCCCGTAATTGGAAGAAGATGGTCCATAATAATCCAAACACAGAAATCCGTGGAATAATTCACAAAAAAGTGTGTACAAGGAAAAAATAATATTAATAAAAGAAAAATAAGTGCTTTTCACTCTACTTGCGAGACATAACTATAAATAAAAAAAATCTGGGAAGAGAAAGGAGAAAAAAAATGATAAAGTTAAATATAAAATAAAATATTATATACTAGCCGACTCGTATTTCAGCGTTGCCCAGGATAATAGATTAACTCAAGGGATTCAAATGCTCAGCTTTGACCATCGATATTTTTTGTTGGTAATAATTATCCAGCATAAACACAGACCCTACAGGATTTTACAAAGATTTTTGAAAGAAACTAATCTCGATTATATATATAACAATAGGCTCCTTCAGTCTCTGACAGACTATAGATACCCATGTAGGGGTGCCTGCACATGAAGTTTTTGTGGCAGGAGGTGCACAATCTCCAACCACACCTCTCCTGAGTCGACATTGTTAAATACCAGTGGCAAGTGAAGTGCATGTACAGGACGACTGGAAACAAATGCGGAGATAAGCGGAGAGCACATACAGCACCTAGCATTTCCAAATGGTCATCAATCTGTTACTAACCAGGCTCAATGTGGCTTAACTTTGATAATCTGACGAGAACCGCTGCATCAACACAATTATGCCATATATGTACATATATATATGTATATATATATATATACACACACACACACACTAGCGGAGGGCCCAGGTTTACCTGGGCATAAAATATGCTTAAATATGATACTTATACCCCTCCGCTAGTGTGTGTGCATATATATATATATATACATACATATATATATATATATATATATACACACACACACGCTAGTGTGTGTATATACATATATATATATATATATATATATATATACACACACACACACACTAGCGGAGGGGTCCAGCTTTACTTGGGCATAAAATATGCTTAAATATGATATTTTAATTTGTCCAGATTTTTGTGTATATATTATTATAGTCGTGATTTCAAAAGTTAAAAAACAATTATTTAGGTGCCATCATCTAGAATCGAAACTGAAACTGTACCATTCAAAGCTGGTGATATTATCCCTTTATCAACGTGATACGCATGTGAATTGATTAAAAATTAAACTAAGATGAATGTACAAAATGTTTAACGATTTTTTCAGTTTTTACCCATTTTTGACCTCGTAAAAACTGTTTTATCCGGCTGAAGACTCAAAAGAACAGCCCATAAAAAATCCAATCATTTGAGGCCCCTAGCGCTGCTCGGCGGCTTTTACTTTCGGAGGAGATAGAGTTTGAAAATATAGAGACAGACAGACATATAGCCTTTTATATTTCCCTTTTCCCTTACTTTAACCATTTTTAATTTTATTGATATGATAATGTAATAAAGTTATTTCCTTATCTTTTCATATAATTTGCTCCTCTTAATCAGGTAGAGCTTTTTCTATCAGGATAGGTTTGTCTTTTCGTTAAAAAATTACTTTTTCAAGTTAACTTTCTTTCTCCATCTCTCTCTCACTCTAAATGACCTTGTGTATGTGTGAGCAGTACAATCTCTACCAAACTACCCTGTTAATTTTTGGTCTACAGACCTAAAACTTGGGATTTAGACCGGTGGAACAAATTCGACTTGGATTTTAGCCCATAAAAAAAGCTGTTAAAGGGGATTAAAACTGAAAAATTAGTACTTTGCTGGCATAAGTCGACATAAAGTGCTCCTTTATGCATGTGTAAATATACATTTATACATTAAACTGCATTAATTTTTTAAGTTTTGATATCCATTTGTCCTTAGGTCATCTGGTGGCAAATACTATTGGAGAGCTAAATGTTTTGATTTCGAGTCTAACTGAAGGCACTAAAATTAATCAATAGAGGATTGGCTTGACGATAATAAGTATGAAATCTGCATCGATATCATATTTAACCATATATTACAACTAGATAATGCAGGGTGGCCTGTATATATATATATATATATATATATATATATAACTACTTCATTTACTTACACAAATTTAATATTCGAAAGTATAGATTTATGCGTAAACTTTAAGTATTTATTTCAAAAGTGCTCAATACGTAGGTAGAGCTAGTTAGTAATTTATAAAATATACATGGCGATTAAGCTACACTGAATATTCTGCGTTTTATCCACTGTAAGATTTGTCAGGCTTATGCGCGAATTTTGTGGTTGCTTCTTGTTTTTATATATGTTGAGGATTTCTAGTTAGCCAATCAGCTTTCTAGTATCCACCGCGCCCCCTCCTATCAGCCAATGGGCATGCATTTTATCGAAGCAACCACAAAATTCGCGCATAAGCATGACGAATCCTACAGTGGATGAAACGCAGAATATTCAGTGTAGCTTAATCGCCATATATATTTTATAAATTACTATATATATAATGCAGGGTGGCCTGTATATATATATATATATATATATATATATATATATATATATATATATATAAATAAAATGAACTCATTTTTTCCTGTCGGATTTTGACCTTAATAGGATTAAAAATCAAGATATTTCATGCAAATATAATATGCACAAACGGCAGAACAATATCTGAGGTGTGTTATAGGCTTATTATTTCTCAAATTCCTCGATAATCTTAGATTTCTATACTTTTTCTGCTGAGAAGTCACGGCCAAAATCGGTTAAGATCAATGGAAGTGGTAAAATATTTTCTCTCTAATAAATTCCTCCTCCCCCTGCCACCACTTAACACCGTTTGGGGATCGTTCACAAGGAACAGTTGAGAAGAGAACACCGGTTTGGCTTCGTAGTTCTTTCATGTGAAGTTATTTAAAATCACTAAACTAAGCTGCAGTGCTCTGTGGCGTAGTGGTTAGCGTGCTGGACAATTCACATTATATTTTCACGTTCGCGCCGACCTACCGTAGTCGTTTTTTTTTTTTGTTTTTTTTTTCTCCTAAACAACTGGAATGGACTTTTCTTGGTGGCCGAACTGTTAACGTTGCAGATGTTTTTTTTTTGTTTTTTTTTCACACTTTATTTTCCTACTTTTACTCATGACTCCGGGTTTGATCCTTCCTACTTACCTACCATAACATTTTTTAAAACTCCCCCCCCCGTCCCGGAAACAAACACTCGGGCAACGCCGGGTACCCCCGCTAGTATATATATATAAACTCAAAAGCCTGAGGTTCAAGGATTGTTTGAGGTCCACCTTGAAAAAATGTGAGATGGCTGAGAAAACCTGGAAGAGTCTTGATTTGGTGAGGTCTGGGCAAGTTTGAAGCTGATTGAACCCTGTATGAACGAGTGAAGTGTGATATTCAGAAAGGGAACATGCAAGAAGCAGTTGATGAGCTGGGGCGCCAAATTAGCTGGCAGTGTGAAGCGTGAGGGAAACTATGTCAGAGCAGAGCTGGGCTGATAAGCCACCAGACTGCTCATCAGCCACAAAACATTCCTAACTTGTATATATATTATTCCTTAATTGGAATTTTTTTTTTTTTATATTGAGATGAGCCCTTTTATGTTAATTTTATTTTTATTTCGGACTATTAGTCTCATCTTTATTAGTTGTTGTTTGTTTGT
The DNA here is from genome assembly GCF_053919585.1 of Euprymna scolopes. Lineage (NCBI taxonomy): Eukaryota > Metazoa > Mollusca > Cephalopoda > Sepiida > Sepiolidae > Euprymna > Euprymna scolopes. The sequence goes on along the minus strand of NC_136526.1, from coordinate 17,975,343 downwards.
TTTTATTGGTTCACAACGTTTCGGCCAACTTCCTCTGGCCTTCGTCAGATGGTAACCGCGACGGATAGGAAGTTCGAATCTCCTAACTGCATTCTCAGCCATCACTGCCATCCGTAGTTTTCGTCGTCTCACCACATTTTTGACCAATTACCTCTGGCACGCTTTGGGTGGGATTGAAACCGCTATCTTCAGACAATGTTCATCTGGAACCGTAGAGATTCAACGTCTCTATCAACTGCGCCACGGGCCCCGAAGGGCGATCAAGGTTGGATTCTTTGATCTTATAAATCCACATTTATTCATTATAGATGAGACTAATAGTCCGAAATAAAAATAAAATTAACATAAAAAGGCTCATCTCAAAATAAAAAAAAATTCCAATTAAGGAATAATATATATATATATATACCAATCGGTACGGACCCGACTATGGAAGATCAGATAATGAATAAAAAGGCCAGAGGAAGTTGGCCGAAACGTTGTGAACCAATAAAAACAAACAAACAACAACTAATAAAGATGAGACTAATAGTCCGAAATAAAAATAAAATTAACATTCCTAACTTGTGTCGAATGCGGGCAGGCGTGCAAGATTGCAGGCGGTTTGAAAGAGCATATGAATGTTCATAGAAGTGACCGTCAAGCACATGCTGCTAGTGGCGCTCGTGTCTGCACCATGTGTGCCAAAGAATGCCAGAGTTTGGTCGGACTTAAAAGCCACTTTCGTGCAGTACAGCGCTGATCTGTCTTCATGTTTCAAGTTTCTAATGCTATATCAAGTAATGGCATTATTCGAGAACGAATTTGCTGCCATCATATATATGTAATTTCGCCCCCCTTTAAGAAGTAATTTTAAAAGTTGAGAACTGTCTGGGTAATAAAAAAATCACTATTAATCATCTTAATAATGCACTCTATAAACGTTAAATTTCTCCTAATTCTTGGGGTGGTTAGTAGTGGCCTAGGGGTAATGTTCCTAGCAAATGGAGTCAAGGGTAATTTTGTGACACGGTTTGAATACTTCGACTAGCAACACGTGTCACCTTCTGCACTGATAATTGCGAAAGCATGAAATGTCTCTAGATATAAATATTGATTATCTATAATTTTTTGTCATCTATAATGTAAATCTTACCTGTCTGTTTAAATGTAAGTATGTATGTCTAAAACTTTCCCTGTATTTAAAAGTTCAAATGTATGTATGTATATATCTCTACCTAAAAGTTTCCACAGTAACGACGGATTTTTATGAGATTAGTATCATTTTGAAGCCCAGCGTCTCGGATGACAAATATCGGCAAATTTGCGAAAAATATTAATTCTTTCACCCTCAACTGAGCAGTTTTCTACAAGGAGGGTCGACTTTTTGAGAGCCATTTTTGCAAATCATCCAGTTGATTGGGTTGACTTTTTCTAATTTTAGCGTTCTGTACTTCCGGTTGCGTCATGGAGTATGGGAAAGACGTCAGGTTTTCTTTCACTTCCTTTTCCGCCTTCGCGTCACGTGTTTGAGTCTGCCTGCCTACTACCACTTTTTTTTTTTTGCTCAACACACACCTCCAAACACTCGGACAACGCGGGGCACCCAGTCTAATATATATATATATATATATATATATATATATAGAATAAATGACAAAAAACTATATTCCAAGATTCATGATCTTGACCATCTTATAATTTATTCCTTTCATTCAGTTGATTTTTTCAATTCTTGACAGTATCTGTTTCGTAGCGGGGGTTTGATAAAATTCAAAATGGTATAATGGAAACATATGCAGCTTCTTTCAATTTTCGGATTTTAATCATGTCAAATCACACTTCATTTCCTTTTGACGGATTGATTGTTGCTATTTCTTCTGATGAGTTAAGGGTATAATAGATTCATGGATTGATATAATAATTAAGTGATTGATTTTGCGCTACAACACAGATATTGTCAAGAATTGTAAAAGTCAACTGAATTAAAGGAATAAATTATAAGATGGTCATCACCATGAAATTTGGAATATAGTTTTTAGTCATTTATTATCTATATTGCTCTGTAATTACATTGAGCTTCTTAAATAAGGATTGGTATATATTATAAGAAAATATATATATATATATATATATATATAGTGTTATAATGGAATAATTCCAGGAGGAAATCCATTGCATCGACAATTATGTAATTTCCGTGTTATATTTTTATTTTATATATATATATATATATATATATATATATATATATATATATATATATATATGAAAACAATAATTACACTCTATATAATACTCTCGTCCTTTATCTTAAAATTCGATAAAACTCCAACATCATCAATAATTTTATTGATTTATTTCGTCCCTGATGAATTCCATGCTAGACGTCGCATCCCCATTATGTTACATAGCATCTTCTCTACTTTTCTGATGAGAAGCATTAGGCTTCAGAATGCCTTGGCATAAAGAGTCCCCTCCATCCCCCAACTAAATGTATGTATACCCTTTTTGAATAAATGAACCGATCTATATTTACCAATAGATAGTTTTTGTGACTTCATTTTTATTCCTATTGCTCTCATATATAAACTCCAATGAAACTTGTTGAGCTTTATATTATCCCGATAAGTCTCCTCTTATAGAATTGAACACACTCTCTTCTTCTAACTCACTAGCACTGTAAAAGTGGTGGACGGATGTTTGTTTAAATATACATTTGACAAGATTATTTATAGGTGCCGCTCTCGTGGGTCGATCGGTAGAATTGCTGACTGTCAGAACGATGGTTCTAGGTTCAATCCTCGGCTTGGGAGAGATGCTACTCTAGCAGCACTGATGAGTTGTGATACAACGAAACCGAACTGTATGTCGATGACTACAAATATATATATATATATATATATATATATATATATATATATATATATATATATATATATATATCGTCAACGTCAAATACCATCGCATATTAAAACTGAATTTTCAAATAGATGTCTGAAGCTGATGCATATCGTGTGGAATTGACAGTAATGATGCCGCTGGGATAGTTTACCATTTCAAAATGTTTCTTGAAAAGTCGATTTAAATGCATTTATTCTTTTCTAAGTATGTAATTTTGGTGGCGAAAAATGTGTTGAGGATATTAAGCCAAGAGTGAATAATATCGGATAAAAAGGCGGAAAGTGGCTAAAATTGTAGCAAACATCATTTGCATAATCACTATGTCATGAGAAATCGAAAAGGATGAAAAGAAAGGCATAACTTTATGACAATTTTGGAAATTGATAAATTTCGTATATGAGGTTCAAAAAGTAAGGCTTCCTATTTTTTAATTCCGCCCGAATGGATCGGAAGGGAATTACAAATTGCACTGCTATGATGATTGAACTAATGCATTAATGACCCGAAAGTTTCATCTCTCTGTTGCAGATACTGACGGTGTGATAACCTAAGAAATTAATCCCTGTCATGGACGTGCCTCAGAAACAAAGATGCATCATCGAATTTCTTCATACAGAAAAAATTGACCCGATCAGCTTTCACTGACACCTGCTGAATATTTACATAGCTGGTGCAGTTGATGTCAGCATAGTTAGGAGATGAGTTCGTCGATTTAAGAGTGGCGATAGAGATGCGAGTGTTCATTGCTGGCAAAAGAGCATTTAGAATCGTGGTGACTATGTAGAAGAATAAATGCTAGAGTACAAAATGTCACTTGTTTTAATGGCACCACTCTCTTCTTTGCAGCTCTTTTACATTTTAGGTTTTAAGTTAAATAGGACGTCTTACTTTTGAAACGACCCTAATATATATATATATATATATATATATATATATATATATAAAATGAATGAATGACAGTCTATATTCCCAATTTCATGATATTGACCATCTTACAATTTATTCCTTTAATTCAGTTGACACTTAACAGTATCTGTTTCGTAGCACAAAAGCAATCACTTAATTATTATATCAATCATTTTATCATTCATTCATTATATGCTCTGTAATTACATTGAGCTTATTAAATTAGGATTGGTATATATAAAAAGGAAATATAAGTGAATAAGTATAATGGATTGGAAGGGAATTACAAATTGCGCTGTTATGATGACTGAACTTATGCATTAATGACCTGAAAGTTTCATCTCTCTGTTGCAAATACTGACAGTGTGAGATGCTAAGAAATCAACCAGTCATGAAGATGCGTCATTGAATTTCTTCATGCAGAAAAAAAAATGACCCGATTAGTTTTCACTGGCGCCTGTTGAATATTTACAAAGCCGATGCAGTTGATGTCGGCATAGTTAGGAGAGGAGTTCGTCGATTTAAAAGTGGTGACAGAGATGCGAGTGACAAAGCACTTTCCTGATTTTTTTTTTTTTTTTGCTGGCAAAAAGGCATTTAGAATAGTGGTGACTATGTAGAAAAATAAATTTGATACCACTCCCTTCTTTGTAGCTTTTTAATATTTTAGGTATTAAGTTAAAAAATAGGACGTCTTACTTTTCAAACGACTGTAATATATATATGGCTTGAGGTAGTTGCCTGTCTAGCCGCACTGATGAGCTGTGATACAGCGAAACAGTACTGTATGTGGATAACTATATGTATATATGAGAGAGAGAGAGATATATATATAGAAAAATAAAGAAGAACAAACCAAGTTAAGTGTTCATCAACATTTTGTCTTTATTGCGACTGACAGAAGGACCTAATTCTACCTGGACAGAGTTCAAAATAGACTTTGTAGTTTAGTAGGGGATGCCCTTTTCTCTTCCCTGCAACCTCTTTCTCATAGAAGAGACGTTGCGAGCCTGTCTCTGCTTTTTCGTTATTTTCATGGCAAGTGCTCGTCTGAGCTCCAATCTATGTCTCCCTTTGCCAAACATTCACGAGAAACATTTGTGTAGCTGAAAACACTGTCAATAATTCCACCAACTCTTTATCTGTGCCTAAACCTAAACGTAGATTCCATAAACAAAGCTTCTCTCTTAGAACTGCACATCTGTGGAACTCTGTTCTGTTTGCCTGCTTTCCAGCTGACTACAACTTGGATGTCTTCAAGTCCAATGTAAACAAGTTCTTGATGGGCCGTTCTCTCCTTAAGTAGTCCAATTTACCAAATTTACACTTTTAACGATTACTATGATATTTTCTTTTGACTACAGTACACTCTTTAACTCTTATCCTCGAATGATATCTGGACCTTGATAAGTGGTGATTCCTTTAAAAAAAAAGAAAAGAAAAAGATGCATGTCTGAGGGTGAATCTCTTCTAGCAGATTAAACACGCCCCCAGAATTTCTAAGCTGGTTTGCACACGTTTTTAAGTATCTTTCTTTATTAATCGACTTTATTATTACTATTTTAGTAAACCAAAACATGTATTTCTCTTAATCTTCATCGTTTTTATTTGGAAAATACAAAAAATTGTTTTGGTTCGTTGGTTGGTTGGTTTTTGTTTTACGGCATATCAACCTTTTTCAGGTTATTTAATGTCGAATCCAGTTATTTTGAGGAACGATTTTTAATGGAGTATATATATTTTTTAAGTCAGATTCTATTTAACCCATAGTTGGGACCCTAACAGGTACTACCACTCTGAGTCAGAGTGGACCTGAGAGCAACGGCAATTAAAGGGTGGCTCCACACTCCCCAAGGCCTGCAAAGGTGGAGGCCTCACCATCGGATATAGTTTTAGGTCATATCCAGGAACATTGTATAAAGGGTTCTTTTTAAATTTTTTTATAAATGACAATTTTTTTAAGATACGAGAGTATGGTATGGGGATTGTTTTTATCAAATAACTCTTTAATATTGTTTTCTTTGTGGAATCGATTTAAGTTGTTTTTATTCTGCCTTGTAACAATGTTCTATTAATAAAGTAGACCTTGAAACGTGCGTAAAATGCAGACTGCTTATGGAACTTGATTTAAATGCTATTTATAATCGGTATACACTTAAAAATTAAGCTCTATTTTATTGTATGAAAACATATTGAGCTCTGTCTTTTCTCTGCAAATTGATACACGAGATTTTTTTTTCTAAATGCGTTTTATTTAAATCATGCATACAATTTATAAACCTAGCCAACATTGCGGATACAATTAGGAACTGCCAGCCAGCTATGGTTGACGGAATGAGAGTAATCTACCACTGTGCTTTGAATAAAGGGTTTGGTTCGAAAGTTTTTAGAGATTCCGGAGTTTAACATAAGGATTCGCATGTCCAACAAAATTCAGCTGAACAAGGTCACATGTTACATCGGCCGAAACGTGAGAATAACATCCAAAACAGTGGCGTAGTTAGAGTAAACGTCACCCGAGTGGTTTACTCAAATGTCACCTCCTCCATTGTTGTCACGTGGACCGCCCACGGTTAGGTACGACACACACACACACACACACACACACATTTATATATTGGCAGTTCCGCCCGGCTTTGCTCGGCCCCTATGTACTGTTCATAAGGTTATGTGCTTATGTTTATATTAAAAAGTGTGAATATGTAAAGTAATGCCTTTCTCTATAATAGTCTTCCTTAACTACCATAGAGAAAAGACAGACAGACAGACATTTTCACTTTGATAGATAGATATATAGTATGCAGTGATGATTTAAAAAGTATAAAATAAAAAAAAGACTCATCTGCCACCACCGAGAATCGAAACCAAAACGTTCACCTCATGATGTATTTTATTTTGCCTCTGCCGTCAATGACTGGGCTAGGAAAACATCTTTACTGCAAGGCTAAAACATGAACCAATAGCTACTACGTTATGCATTCGTAATGCCGGTTTTCGACCATCACCTGGCAAATTTTATTATTTTTTTTTAATTTTCACACTTTTGCACCGATTTTTCCGGTCTAAACCCCAAATATAAAGTCTTGCATGGATTCAAATACCTTTTATATGAAGTTTCATGTCTGTAGACCAAAAACTCTCGGAGTTTGGTAGGCAAAATTTGTTAAACAAAAATATATCCGTAAAAATAAATATATATGGAAACAATATTGTGTTTACTATAAACTTTTTACGCAAATATTATGCAAGTATAAATCATGTAGAATATCTGCATGAATATAATTACACGTAATAGTTAACTAAAGATGATTATCTAATAGAAAACCGAAAAAACTAATAGGGAATTAATTGAAATGAATGTTTAAAAGAATATGCAAATTAGCTAGATTTTTCGCTAGTGAATGCAATTCCACAACCCATATATAAGAAAATTGTATTTTCTTTTTAAATAAATAGAAAAGAGGGGTTTTAATATGAATATCAATACGCACAAAAGAAAAACGAATTTATATATATATATATATATATATATATATATATATATATATATATATATATATATATATATATTAGTAATTTATAAAATATATATGGCGATTAAGCTACACTAAATATTCCGCGTTCTATCCACTCTAGGATTCTTCAGGCTTATGCGCGAATTCTGTGGTTGTTTATCGTTTTTATATGCTCCTCTTCTATTGAGATTATAGTTAGCCAATCAGCTTTCTAGTATCCACCGCGCCCTTCCTATCAGCCAATGGGTATGCATTTATCGGACAAAGGATCTGTTTTAAAATTAGCTTAGTGTTTTTTTTTGTTTTTTTTTTAGTTTATATATAAATATATATATGTGTACATACATATATGCACATTGATGTGAGTAAATTAAGTAATATATATATATATATATATATATATATATATATATGAAATGAAGGCCATCAAATGATTTCAAATGTACGATTAAAAACTACAAGAAAATACAGGATTTAGAGTTTTCAATAAACATCGGCAAAAATATTCCTCAGTTACTAATTTAAAAAAAAATGTAAAATATTTTCGAAAAGATTTAAATCTTTACATAATATATGAAAAATACATCCTATTTTCAGACGATTTTCACATCTTAGCCTGGCTGAAAAATTTTGTTGGTGTGACATTGTGCCACCCTCCTTTTACTGTCACCTGGGGCGGACCGCCCTCTCACCCCCTCTAGCTACGCCACTGTCTATGACCTCTTTATATAGATATTAAACATGATGCTTCAATCAAACTGTACCACCTTATAATCAAAATGTGTGTTTGATGTCTTAGAAGAAGTCTGGGATCTGATTGCTTGTATCAACCTGTTTTGATATATTGTCATTTTGTTTTACGGCATATCAACCCTTTTCAGGTTATTTAATGCCAAATCCAGTAATTTTGGGAAAAAAATTATGCTTCAAGCTCCTTATATTTTCAATATTTTTAATATGATAAACAAATCCTATTTTCAGACGATTTTCACATCTTAGCCTGACTGAAAAGTTTTTTTTGGGGGGGTGACATTGTGTCACCCTTCTTTTGCGGACCCCCCTAGCTACGACACTGATCAAAGATGAGAACAGCAGACCGAATAATCCAAATAATCAAAAGATTATCAATCCTCATCTCAAAAATTCGAAAATATAGTACCCATAGTTTTGTATGAGAAATGTTTGGCTATAACTACATTCAAACGAAAGCCAAGTGACTGAACTCCAGGCACGAAAATGGATTTCAACATTTAGAGATGAGAGCAAAAATTTAGCAACTCGACTCCCCGTGCGGGTAAAACCTGGAGTTTTACCCGCCTCCATGCAAAAGTCTGAAGATACTGTTTGGAAATGAAAAAGCAAACGAGTCTTTGCATTTCAGACTTCCTGCTTTCATTCATTGTAACCTTGTCAGGTCTCCGAACAGCGTCAGCGCTGCGAATGACACGCTCTGAAAACATGCGATTTGGAGCTGCGATAATTGTTTGCGGCTTTTTTGTCTTGTACAGACGTACAAGAGTTAACAACTGAAGGCGCCTGGTGAGGTGCATACGCACATTTAACAAATAATAATAAATAAAAAAATAAAAAAAGCGAATGATACATACGAAGTAACATTCAAGAAAACTTTAATGCCTACTTGACACTGTCCTCGAGTGTTTAAGGTCGTTGCGTACAGGGGTTTGTCAGGACAACCTGGCATGAGAACACTTCACCCTACAAATAACCCCAATCAAATAATCAAATGACCATAATACAGTAGAATGCCAGGATACGTTTTTTTTCCAGGTAAAGATGTGGAAGACGATGTTTTTCCAGCCTCTGCTTACAGTTTTTGTCTCGCCTTACCGTGTTTTTTTTTTTTTTTTTTTTTTTTTTTTTTGCTTAGAATCTGCCATACAGCAATTTCACCTTACGAAAAAAAAAGAAAAAAAAGAAAAAAAAGCGTTAATCCTTTTCGAAGTTCGAATCGTAAGGTGAAATTACCATATGGCGAGGCCTAAGCAGTACATATTAAAAATATGTGTATTAAAATCATGTATGTATGTATGTATATGAGTATTTAGCAGCGTTATGTCAGGTCATGTCATATGCTACTGGTACCATGTAACCCAGTACTACCTGCCTCATGGTCGGGTCACCGGCGACTAAACTGCTTCCCCCACCAGACTTGTTTGGTGAGGAGGGCGGCTAGTCTCCCTGAAGGATTAAAAACAAGACCTTACAAAGGGCGAATGAACTCTTTTTCTGGGTCAACGGTCAACTAGCACCGTGTATATTTGTGTGTGTGTGTGTGTGTGTGTGTGTGTGTGTGTGTGTGTGTGTGTGTGTGTGTGTGTGTGTGTATTGGGGTAGAGAGGGCTCCCGTAAGCCATGCTGAAGGCAACCTTTCTAGGAGAAGCAAATCTCTGATTTAAAAAAACATAAAGCGGAAGACCAGTACCCGCATTAAGCTGGTCTGCAGTTTAATTTGTTGCTGGCTATCTTGCTCTTGCTTGTTGCTGGATCTCAACATTTTGAACCAAGGGAAAGACTTAGCTGTCGTACAAAGCTAAGACTCTGTAACATCATATTTGTATAGATACTCCCTCAGACATTTGGGCTCATAGATTTTAAATGTCTGAGGGAGTGGCACTCGTCTGACAAGACGTTGCAATCATCATTTAGCAGCGTGGTACTCTATGTGTGTGCGTTGGTTTATCTTGTTCTTGTTAGTGCGTGTTTAGATGTGCGTAGCAATTTATCTGTGTCTAAGAATGTGTGCGTGAGATGAAGAAGGCGTGTATGCTAGTCATTGAAGTGCCCTTTTCGTGGAGGCGTTCAGCGTACATTATTTTTTTTAAACACCTGTTCAAGTTGCGACCATCTTAGGAATTCTGGAGAAAGTTAATTTTGTTGCTCAGGTTTTATACAAGTTTCTACTTTCACACTGGCTTATTATTTCCACATGGACTTGTTACCCTTTTGTAACATGTAAATCACAAAACAATCCTGAACCGCATATGCAAGAAGACATTACAGTAGAACTTAGGGATACAGCATTAACCCTTCCGGGGTTGGGGTCGTAAGGTGAAATCGCTGTATAACGAGGTCTAAACAAAATTTTACAAGTCAGAAAAGCATTTCATCCAAGGCATGAAATAATAAAAAGAGGGGGTTGCAAAAATGAGTTGTGGTGTGAGGAGAAATACAAACTGAAATAGAGAGAAGGGGAGTTTTAAAACATAATCTTAAAAAAGTAAGATACAAGTTAGAAAAGCATTTAATCCAAGGCATGAAAATTGTTAAACAAAATGTTTTTACTATAGGCTTTAAAAATAAAGGTACAACGTTCAATTTGAAATTTATTTATCTTCAAAGTGCACTTTTATAAATTTTACAAAGTAAGGTATAAAAATTTAATTTAAATTGAATCAAAAAAATTACCTTGGATTTATTTTATGTAATGTACCTTCTGTTGCAATTTAAAAACATTATCTTTCATCTAGCAATTAATGATATAGATATAAAATTTTCAATGATTATTTTAAAAAAGTGCAACAGAATGTACATTACATAAAATAAATCCAAGGTAATTTTTTTATTCAATTTAAATTAAATTTTTATACCTTACTTTGTAAAATTTATAAAAGTGCACTTTAAAGATAAATAAATTTCAAATTGAATCTTGTACCTTTATTTTTAAAACCTATAGTAAAAACATTTTGTTTAACAATTTTCATGCCTTGGATTAAATGTTTTCTAACTTGTATCTTATTTTTTTAAGATTATATTTTAAAACTCACCTTCTCTCTATTTCAGTTTGTATTTCTCCTCACACCACAACTCATTTTTGCAACCCCCTCTTTTTATTATTACAGGTCTGAATATTCTGTTTCAGTTTGTATTTCTCCTCACACCACAACTCAGTTTTTGCAACTCTCTCTTTGTAATACAGGTCTGAATAATGAGAAAATCGGAATTATTTTTTTATAAAAACTTTAAAATAACTTTTTTTAGACAAATGTTTTTAAACTTCTTTCAGAATAGAAACTCTTTAAAATTTAATAAGGAACATATTTCATATAGGTTTCATTAACAAATATTAAGTACATAACGAGAAAAATAGAGATGAAAATTTCAAAAGGAATGTATATAACTGGTTACGGTCAATAGTAGTCCTCGCCAGCGAAAGTCTTTGTTATTGTTATTCTATTATTATTATTTAAAACATTTTGTGTCCTGCTCTTTCATGCGAGGACTAATACAGTACATATTAAAAATGAGTAACAAAATACAGTACACATGTATATAATAAAATATTATAAATAACACTGTAAGTCGGGGCAAAAACCGTAATCAGGGGCTGAAAACATATTCCACACCGATACCTGAAAAAAAAAAAAAAAAAAAAAAACGTATCCTAGGGTTCTACTATATTCGACACCTAAATAAGATTCTCATGGAATTGTTACATACTGGCTTATACAAGGAATTGTATACCTTCCTCAAGTGATGTTGCCTCTAGTAACATCACTAAGCCGGATACTCCACCAGACAAGATAAATTCTTGTACAATGAATGCTGCATGTAAAGACTGGAAACAATGCTTAAAAAGTGCAGAATTGTGCAAGATATTTTAACAAATATCTGTTAACATTGAATTTTAAGGTGGCCATGTTATAGTCAGTTGGGAAGTAGGTCCACGGTATTGTGCTTCACAGATGTCCGGCACACCTACAAAAAAGTTTCAAGCTTAACACAGATCAAACCAACCACGGTAACGCCCCACTGAAATGCACCAATTTCTTTTCAACAATGGACGTGGTAGTGTGACAAGTTGGCTTTGACACTCAATAGGATGATGACATCCAATAAAGTAACCATCAAATTTATATGAGATCTTTTTTTAATATAAGATAATCATTTCCACCATCAAACGTGATGGTTCAGGAGGAAGGGTAGTGATTCGGGTTTTTAATTCAGAATTTGTATATGTTCTACTGATAATCCCCCAAAAGTACGAAACTCGAGTCTAGGACTTCTAGACGGTAGCTTTCATGGTTTGTGTGGATTGCAGTGTTGTTTGATGATGGAAATGATAAATAATCTCACATTAAAAAATCTAATCATATATATATATATATATATATATATATGACCGTTTTATCTGCTTAGTTCCACATGTTTCGATTACCGAATCGAATCAATGATTCGATGATTTCAAACTTTACAGAAATAATTATTTTGACGAAAAAAGGATATTAGAAAAAGCACACAAAAAATCATCATAATCATTTCTGTTAAGTCTGACGAAATTATCGGATCGTTGATACGATTTGGTAACGGAAACGTGTGTAACTAAGCAGATAAAACGGTAATATATATATATATACTAGCAAGCCGCCTGGCATTGATCAGTCATAAAATATGCTTTAATATGATATTTTGATTAATGCAGATTTCGTATTTATTATTATATCATATTGGATCCAATATCTAGTAATGATTTAAAAAGTAAAAAAAAAAAAAAAAACATGACTCGTGTTCCACCACCAAAAATCGAAACCAAAATGTTTAGCTTACAATTTATTTTTCCTTTGATGTGAATGCCTGAGTTATGAAGATATGTTTGCTGCAAGGCTAAAAATTAAAACATGAATCAATAGCTATTACGTTACGCATGCATAATTATATTGCCGTCGTTCGACCTTCACCTGGCAAATTTTATTTCTTTAATTTTCACACTTTTGTACCGATTTCGCATGGGTTCAAATAGCCTATATATTAAGTTTCTTATCTGTAGACCAAAAACTGACAGGAGTTTGGTAGGCAACATTTTTCAACCAAATATATATATATATATATATATATATATATATATATATATATATATATATAAAGAGATTTGTGTTTACTGTAATCTTTTTACGCAAATATTACGCAAGTATAAATTATGTAGAATATCTGCATGAATATAATTACACGTAATAGTTAACTAAAGATGATCATCCCATAAGAAAACCGAAAAAACTAATAGGGAATTAATTAAAATGAATGTTTAAAATTATATGCAAATTAGCTAGATCTTTTGCAAATGAATGCAATTCCACGACCTATCTATAACAAAGTTGTATTTTATGTTTAAACTAGCCTGAATGCCCGGCGTTGCCCGGGTGTTTGGAGGTGCGTGTTGAGCAAAAAAAAAGTGGTAGTAGGCAAGCAGGCTCGAACCCGGATTGCAATGGAGGAAAAGAATGTGAAAAAACTCCAAAAAACCTGTCGACTTTGCTGTTGCGTCCATCGTCAAACCGGAAGTGGCGAAGGTTTAAATTAAGGCTTGTCAATAGAAAAGCGGGGATGACTTTCGAAAATATCGCCGAAAAAAAAAAAAGAAAAAAAAAAGAAAGAAAAGCGACCACTTCTTGTAGAAAAGTGCCCAGTTAAGGATGAAGGAAGTAATGTTTTAGTCAATTTTTTATATTTGTCGTCCGAAGGGTCGCGCTTCAAAACGATATCGATCTTGTGAGAGTCCGTCGCCCCTGTCGAAAGTTTTATACATACATACATTTAAACAGACAGGTGAGATTTATATTATAGAAAAAAAACAACGGTTTTTAATATGAATATCAATACACACACAAAAATTCTTGGAGTATAGGTACATATATTGTCAAAGAAAAGTCTCTTTGTCGTATCATGTCATCAATACCGTTCTTCCTACAGGATCAACATTACACGAGCACATTTTTGTTAATCATCTGTGTTGCATATAGTGCTACTCTCCTCTTAATCAGTTCTTTTTTGTATCATAAAGATCTTGTTTGAATGTTCCGTACAACGACGACGCTACCTACTAAAATTAATAAATCAATATATTCCTATCTTTACGATTGAAAATATTTGTCTTCTTTTCTGTTTTTCATTTTCTTCAACGCAGGTTTGTCAAAACAGGATGAAAATATGCAAATGATATTCGTGCTGCCCTCGGAGGATTCACTGCAGCGACAAGTTTAGCATTTATGATTCGAAAATGAGTTTTTTTATGAGACATATTTTGTATATCGAGATTTTAATGCAGAGTTTGTGAAACTGACAATGATAAAACACACTCTCTCACACACACACACACACACACATATATATATAATACACAAACGACAAAAGTCTATATTCCAAATTTCATTATGTTCACCGTTTTACTTTGTCATTTTGTTTATGTATGCTCTGTAATTACATTGAGCTTCATAAATTATAGATTAATATTAGGGATGGGATGATTCCAGTATTTTTACCGATTCCGATTCTTTTTAAATCATTAAATATTTAACTATAAAGTTGTTATTTTTCACGATTACTGTAAAAAACGCATGTTAAACGTGCAGATATTTTCTTAAACCGAAGGATACACTTGTGAAGGATGATCTATCGATTTTAGTTTTACTAATAGGTTAAAATCAATAGCTATTCCCTATTTTAGTATTACTATCAGCGATAGAATTTTTTTCTAAAGAAAATCAAATAAAAAACACAATTAAAAGAATCGTTGTTGGCATCAGAAAATAGGCGCAGATTTTTCCCGATTCAGATACCCCAAAAATTACCGATTTTTTCGATTCCCAATTCCGAATTATCGACCCAACACTAATTAGTATATAAAAAAATATATATAATTGAAAAAAAAATCATAATTCCACAGAAATTATATATATATATATATATATATATATATATATATATATATATATATATATAACGACTTCATTTACTCACATAAATTTAATATACGAAAGTATAGATTTGTGCGTAAACTTTAAGTATTTACTTCAAAAGTGTGCAAGCCTGACGAATCCTATAGTGGATGAAACGCAGAAGATTAAGTGTAGCTTAATCGCCATATATATTTTATAAATTACTATATATATATATATATATATATATATATATATATATATATATATATATATATCATCGGCATGCATTCGTGTCCGAATATCATAGTCCAATACAGAAAATAAGACAAAGCTTTGAGTTTCGTAAGAATTTTAGTCATTATCGGGATGGCGAGTCTTTTCGTGGTTAGAAAAAAGTTTGGGTTCTGAATAGTCGGGGCATTGTTCACATTGTAATGTGGGTGGTGGTTGCAGTTGTTTGACTCTAGGGGCCCTTTGTTGCCATTTAGTTATTAGATTGGCTCTTCTATTTTCTTCAAATTGGCTTGTACCCACTTTGACTGTTCCTTCATTCTGTTGTTCGATGAAGCTTCAAAAGTGTTTGGATCTATATTGGTCTCACCTAGAGATTTATTCAGTTAGTCTTTGAATCTAAGTAGCGGGCGGCCTCAGGGTCGATTTCCTGCATTTAGTTGACTGAAGAGCACTTGTTTCTGCAGTCTAGTGTCCTCCATGTGAGCTACATAGCTAGACCATCTCAGTCGGTGTTTCATGATCAAGGCATCGATGCTGGTGACGTTAGCTTTCTCAAGGACAGTTATGTTGGACATATCATTGTCCCACTTAATCCGCATGATGGTCTGCAGTTTTTTCTAGCGGAACTGTTAGAGTTTTTAAAGGTCTTTACTCGCACACATAATAGGGTTGAGACAACCATAACGTTGTATACCATAACATTTGTCTGGATGGTAAAATTCTTGTTCTTGAGGTCCTGGATATAACCTAAACTATATCCGATGGTAAGGCCCCAGCTTGTGGGCTTTGGGGAGTGTGGAGCCACCCCTTAATTGCCATTGTTCCCAGGTCTATTCTGACTCGGAGTGGTAGTACCTGTAAGGGTCCCAAATATGGGTTAAATAGAAACCGGCTTGAAGAAAACATACGATCTATTAAAAAATTTGTTTTCAAAATCACTGGATTCAGTATTAAATAACCTCAAATGGGTTGATATGCCATAAAACAACTAACTAACCAACCTTGTTTTTGAAAACCCTAGTGGACAGTTTTCCAAAGGCTTGTAGTCAGTTTTCGATTTCTTTCGAGCAGTTAGATTGAGTGGAAAGAATGCTGCAGCTCCTGCCCAGATGTGGCAACAGTACTCCATCCTTGGATGCACTTGACTCTTACACATGTAGAGAATTGCATCAGCAGTGAGATATCTATTGAAGCGGGCGAATGATTCCACTATTCTTCCAGCGACCTTGGCAAAGGATTTGATGCCTGTGTGCCATTCCAGATCAGGAGTAAAGGTCAAACCCAGAAGCTTGTCAAAACATGAACCCTCCCCAAGACGAGAGCCATTCATTTCAATTGATGTCAAACGGGGATCAGATAGTTGATGATAAGATAGAAGCTTGGTTTTAGATGCATTAAAAGTAACCAGCCACTCCTTTCCCCAATTTATCACGTGTCC
Organism: Euprymna scolopes; assembly: GCF_053919585.1. NCBI lineage: Eukaryota > Metazoa > Mollusca > Cephalopoda > Sepiida > Sepiolidae > Euprymna > Euprymna scolopes. The sequence goes on along the minus strand of NC_136526.1, from coordinate 17,958,694 downwards.
AAGATCAGAGGAGAGATCATTAGAAAGAAATTGGTTATTTACTGCCTTTGAAGTGTTGCCATAGATGGTAGTGTTGGCAGCATAAATGTCTACAAATGATCTTAGGATGTGATTTGGAAAATCATTGATGTAGATCAAGAAGACAGTTGAGCCCAAAATGGACGCCTGAGGGACTCCAGTATTAATACTGTGAGTTCCTGTATTTTGATCATCAGCCACTACTCTTATAAACCTATCAGAGAGAAACGATTTCATAATTGAGAAGACATTTCCAGCTATACTATAGCTGGAGATCTTCTGGAGTAGATCGTTATGTCATACCCTATCAAAGGCCTTAGATATGTCAAGAGTAATTGCCCTAAAAAGGTTGCCTCTGTCGAGAGATTCACCAATCATATGAGATATAACTGTTAGCAATCTGCTGTAGATCTAGTAGAATGGAAACCATATTGCATGTCACTAAGGAGGTTATTTTTGCTGAGATAATTGACTAATTCGCTATTTAACACTGCTAAAATGTTTCTTGATTGCCAATGAGAGTATGGCCACAATGATTTTGACAATCTTACTTAGAAATACGGTTAGGACAATCAACCAATCAAAAGCCTCCAACTTTATTATAAAAATATCGAATTTTGGATTTAATTCAGTTCTCTGTCCTCTGTCTTAAAATGACCAAATCGTGACTGCGTTGATTCTTTGCCGCCATCTTTGTTATTAAGAATTACTCAACGCTTGAGATCGTGACTGCACTGATTCTTCGGCGGTTTGATTTACTACCGCCATCTTTGTTCCACATAATGACTTAAACACAGATTCTATCAATTTGCTCGTGATGTACAGGAGACTTATTGGTCTGTACTGAATTCTTAAATACAGGGCATTCTGATAAAGTTTTCCAGAGTGATGGGAATCAATTCTCCTTAAGACAATGCTAAAACAGCTTTGGAAGTATGGGAGCTAGTTCTGGTTGAAGCTTTTTCAGCACTATAATTGGAATGCTGTCAGAGCCAGTTGCTTTACTGGAATCAAAGTTTTTGATTAGCTTGGCAACATTATGCACAAATATGTTTATGTTGCATAGCATGTTTTAAGACACAGGAGGAAATACAGGGAGTTGGCGGCTTTGATCATATAAGGTAGAATTAGCTGCAAAGTTCCTGGCAATAAGTTTGGCTTTGTCCAATGCTGACGAGATTACTTCAGGTAAATTGATGATTGGGATAGCGTACACACTTCTGTTCAGGACCCTGTTTGCTATTTGCCAAAATTGATGGGAACCAAACCGCTGGTCAGCTACTTTGGACTTGATGGACTGAGCATGCAACTCTCTGGCATTGTTTATTACTCTTTTACATTGGCAGTCCTGAAACCGGCTTTAGTCTTAGTACATTTATTAAGTTGGAAGCAATGGAAAAAGTAATTTCTGTGTACAATGGCAGCAGCACATTCTGGATGGAATCACGGTTGCTTGTTAATTTTTTGCTAGAATTTTTTTATAGGGTATGAAGCGGTCTATACCTACAATTAACCATTCTCTTGCTCATATTTAACATGGTGCCCTATTTATGGGTACTGAAATGGTTGGAAATTTTCGAAATCGTCCTCAACATCTGAATATCTAAAAAGAATAACATAAAAAATTCAGAAATATTTGCGTTTTATCATCAGCTTGATCCCCTAGACATTCTTTTTGAAATGGGAAAGCAAGGTATGAACTTGGAAAAGGACTTCCTACAATCAATCGTCTACTCTTCATGGATGACCTTAAAATTTTTTGAAGGGTTGAAAATCAGCTTCATACCATGGTGAATTGTATCAGTCATGACATGGTGATGGAATTTGTAATGAAAAGAGGCAAGCTAGTTCACTCAGATGGGCTTAAACTACAAAAACAGATCCGATAAAAGATAGACAACGAGCGAGACTACAAATATTTGGGGATACTGGAAGCTCATAAGATTTAGAACATGTAAGTACAGCAGAAGATGAAGGTAATTCTGAATTTGGGAGATGAGATGCGAATTCCTGTGTTATGTTAATTAATCGGACTATTATTCTTATCTTGGGTGTAATTAGCACAGCGTTTCAGTGCAGTTTTAACAAAAGAGCTACAATAATATCAGGGCGTCTCCATTTACACTGAACATCCACAGAATGCCAACATCAATATATTACATATAAAAGAGTCTGCTGTGGAATTTCCACAGGTCCCGCTAGTATAATAAAATATAATTAAAAAATAAAATAAATAACAATAAAACAAAGGAACCAAACGGTTCGAAATCTGTGGTTAGCTTGGCTCTGAGATCAACCATTTAACTGTGATGCCGCATCACACACACACACACACAAACACCTTGTACATAGATGTTCTTAACGACGGCAATAATCTCACATTGGAGCACTGAATCTAAAAATATATTTTAATCTTCATAAAATGTACTTAAAATTAATTAACAGTTAAAAGACCGAGGATAACTTAGAAATGCAGAATATGCGAAATAAATAAATATGTGTGTGTGCGCGCGCACACGCGTGGTTAAAGCATATATTAAAAGAAGATTATAAATTCAATTAAGAAATGGATTTATCTGATTCGAAATGAGAAAATTATTTCAGAAAACGGAAACATGATTTAATAATTAGGAAAATATTTGAACAGATAGGAGATATCAAGTTTTGCAGATTAGTTTTTTGCCACAGGGAAGACAAAGCACTCTTTTCTGTGCAACATGGAATAAAATGTATCTACCAAAATATCTTTTCGTTGAAGTCGGTGAAATCGTCCATTTTTCAATCAAATCAATTGATTGCCTGCTCTAATTAGGGATCCATTGAGGTGCACCAAGAGCAAGCTACACATACCTCCCTGCAGTGACTTAATCCATAATATATTGTACCTATTTACAATGCCTCCCCACGGGACAGAGTTAGACACTAGGGTCGTTTTTTAACGTGGAGAAAAGGTACAAAGATAAAAATTGTCTCAGTCGTGAAGGATTTCTCCTCCACTGAAAGAGAACGAGAAATGGAAGTGCCGCATCTGAAGAACAGATACTACACTTTGATTTTGGCCAAAAGGCCAAGTAATATATTGTAATCTACATTGCAATATAGGTTAGGGTTAGAGAAAATCATATTAAAAAATATTATTAGTGTCTTTCCCGCCTAACAGAAAAAATCTGAAATATACACATAATAATCTTAACTTAGTCATCAGTCTGGTCTGATGAGGTTGTCGCATTTTGCACAGCAACTCTTAACAGCCACGTTTTTTTCATGTTAAAGTTGAGACAAAATGATTGTTTGATGGATTGTGTTTGCTTTCCAGACTCACGGTTTAAAGTTCACTGATAAAAAGGGACGAAGTTCTATGAAAGCATTGGCTTTGTTTTGAATGCATAACTGAGAATGTGATTAAATGCTTTAAAAAAAAAAAAAAAATTAGTACAAATCTGTTTTTATGCAGCCTGTAGTGTTCGTTGGCAGGCAAATAGAAAAGAAAAAAGAAAAAAAATGGCTGCTACTTCTCTTTAGATGTTTGCTATATTGTCAGCTGATATGAAAATTAAATGTTTGCGATTTTAAATTAAAAAAAAAAAAAAAAATGGCTAATTTTTCCGAGACTCGAGGTTTGGATTTAGATGTTGGAGGAGCAAGTTTTGACGGCAGAGTTACCAGTTTTGGAGTAGAGAGTTTTGAAAGCAGAGTTACCAATTCTGGAGAAGAAAGTTTTGACAGCAGAGTTACCAGTTTTGAAGGAATGAGTTTTTACCAAATGTTTCAATTAAAAAAAATTAACCTCTCTTCTCTGAGAAAGAGGCTTTAGATTACGTTTATGACCATCCGTTACCGTTTCCTGGATCTGATCCCTCGACCATTGACACCACTGTCGGCCATCGTCTCTATATGATATATCCCAATATTAGTAGCAGTGCTATCCAAAGTGTGTTGGTTGGTTGGTTGGTTGTTTTTGTTTTACGGCATATCAACCTTTTTCAGGTTATTTAATGCCAAATCTAGTTATTTTGAGGAACGATTTTTAATGGAGTATTTAAGTCAGATTCTATTTAACCCATAGTTGGGACCCTAACAGGTACTACCACTCCGGGTCAGAGTGGACCTGGGAGCAATGGCAATTAAAGGGTGGCTCCACACTCCCCAAGGACCGCAAGGTGGGGCCTCACCATCGGATATAGTTTTAGGTCATATCCAGGACCATCCAAAGTGGGATTGTCTCTGAAAGCTGCGTGCAGGCCAAGTGCGTGTTTAAGTTGAAGGACTATCTTATCAATTTTTTAGTACATATTGTGAAATTCAGACCAAAAATAGGGGTCATGAATGTTTTACAAATTAAACTATAGATAGAAGCTCAGTCGAACACCTACCATGAAAATAACGATAGAGTAGAGAAAGACTAGTAACCTGGTTTCTGTGAGAAAAAAAGGATGTAAGTCTAAAGAAAAGAAGAGATTTTAAAGTCTGTCAGGTAAGAAGGCTCTGAGCAGCATCTCTTAAAATGTGACAACAGTACTGAACGGACAACTTAAAAAAAAAACCTATTCGCCGATATGTCTCGTTATCAATTACTTATCAACAAAAAATTGAAATGTAGCATCTGAAGAACAGATACTACACTGTGATCTTGGCCCGAAGGCAAAGGAGAATAATTTTTTATTCGCTTTGCCTTAAAAGCAACACCAATTTTTTGTCGTTTTATTAGAGAATATTTATTTGGAATATTCCACGTTTCTTTTAACGGGTTACAAGGTTTACTTGAAATATTCCACTTTCCATTTTTAAGAGTGCACACCATAATAACGGCCGAGACAAATGAGGATAATCTATATATAAAAGTAAACGTGTCTGTGTGTGTGTACATTTTCCTACGCAATAACTTTGTCACTTTTCGGTCTACAGACTCGAAATTTGATATACTGATGTACTGAGATTTGGGAAAAATCTATGTAATCTGTTTTTGGCCAGAAATTTGGCTGTTAAGCGGTCAAAGTTCAACGATTTGACCTTTGAGAACTCTACCAAACTCCTCCGACAATTTTCGTTCTAAACACTTGAAATTTTAGATATAGGTTCCTTGGACATGGATCTAACTTAATAACTTGAGTTGAGCTCAAAACAATAAATGTTAAGGCGTCATAATAGGGGTCAAAGTTTTTTAAAAATTTGACCTCTGCGGTCTCTACCAAATTAGTCAGAGAATTTCTGGTCTAAACATTTGAAATTTTACATAAAGAGGATTCAGAGATAGTGCAAGCTCTTTAATCGGTTTGAGTTGAAAATTTTTAGTTACCAATATATAAATGTATGTATGTATGTTTGCATGTCTGCCTAAAACTTTCGACAGAGGCAATAGATTTTTACAAGATCAGTATCGTTTTGAACTTCGACCTTTCAGATGACAAATCTCGAAAAATTGGCTAAAAACATTAATATCTTCACCTTCAACTGGGCACTTTTCTACAGAGGGGGGTCGTTTTTTTTTCGCAGATATTTTTGAAAGTCATCCTCTCCTTTCGATTGTCTAGCCTTAATTTAAACCTACGTCATTTCCGGTTTGGCGATGGTCATAACAGCAAAGACGTTAGATTTTTTTCCCCACATTCTTTTCCTCCTTTGCGGTACAGGTTCGAGCCTGCCTTCCTACTACCACCTTTTTTTTTTTTTTTGCTCAACATACATCTCCAAACATCCGGGCAACGCCAGGCTGAAATACTAGTGTGTGTATGTATGTGTGTGTATATATATATATATATATATATATATATATAGATGTTTCAGTACATACTGTGAAATTCAGACAAAAAGAAATAAATAAGCATTTAATCAACACGTGAAAAATATATAGAATATTACACGGAAAGAACCAAGTATTCATGAAATAGAACACTTTGAATATGAAAGACAATACTTTGGGGAAATCTCCAGAAATTTCATACTATAAATTCCATAAGTACAAACGAACAATACCTGCGATGCTCTAAAGATATCACAGCAACTTTATAAATCAACGTTTAGATTTTTTTTTACACGTCGTTTTAATAAAAGCAGAAAGAAAATGAATCACAGTGTTGATTGTGTAATATAAAATAGTCGACAGCAATGAAAATGCTGGCAACATGAATTGTATCTTTTTTGGGCAAAAGGTACCGCCTGGCACCATATCTGCCTACAATATGTAGTATAACTAGACTTATTTTCCAAGGCCATGACAAGCAGATAAAACTCATCATCTATATATACATAAAAGTGAAAGTGTGTGTGTGTGTGTATACATTTCCCTACGCAATAACTCTGTCAATTTTAAGCCTAGAGATTCGAAATTTGATATACAGGGTACTGAGATTTGGGAAAATCGATGTGATTGGTTTTCGGACAGAAATTTGGCGATTAAGTAGTCAAAGTTCAACGATTTGACCTTTGAGAACTCTATCAAACTCCTCCTACAATTTTGGGTCTAAACACGTGAAATTTTAGATATAGATTCCTTGGATATGGATCCAACTTAATAACTTTATTCAAACCCTAAACAATAAATTTTAAGGGGTCATAATAGGGGTCAAATTAAAAAAAATTGACCGTATTTTTTTTTGTTTTGCTCAGCATACACCTCAAAACACCCGGGCAACGCCGGGCACCCATGCTAGTCTATATATATATTAAAAATCTGTGATACAGCTGAACAGTCCGTTTGTGGATGACTAAGACATGCTCCACTTCCTGGGTCGAGCTTACTTGTAGGCGAGATAAACTGCCAATAACGTATAAACGCAATGCTCTTTATGTAAACAAATAGAGTTTCCGGCATTTGACAAGATTTATTATTATGAATTCATTTATGTCAAGCGGTTAAAGAGTTACAAGTCAACTGAGGCAGTTGCTTGTCTAGCCCCACTGAAAAGCTGTTAAAGCTGTTTGTAGAGCATTATATATATATATATAAATGGCAAAAGTTTATGTTCCAAATTCCAAGATGCTGTCCATCTTACCGTTTATTTCTTTAAGCACTGCACTATAAAAAAGGTCCTTTCAAGTATTGAACATTTTTACGTGCTGAAAGAAATAAACAGTCTGTTTCCCTTTCGACTTCAACTTGGATGTCTTCAAGTCCAACATAAACAAATTCCTGATTAACCACCCTCTTAAGTAAGACACTTTATCAAATCTCCAATACCAACGAATAATACAACACTACCCCATTGATTACTGTACACACAATATCCCTTATCTCCGAGTGGCTTCTGGGTCTTGATAAGTAGTGACCCCCATGCAAAAAAAAAAAAAAATAGACAACGATTTATTTATTTATTTTTTTTTTACTAATCTTCACCCCTTACATAAGCGGTTACTCTTTGGGGCCATGTCTAGGAAAGATTAACAAGATATTTGTTTATATTACATTTAAACTTCTGCATATCAGTACAGCCAGGGAAGCAGGCAGCAGGAAGGGAATTCCAAATTCTAGCTGTTCGAGGGAAAAATCTATTAGAATAAAAAGCTTTCTGGCATTTAGGGACATCAACAGTGAAGGGGTGAGATCTTATTGCTAAGCGGGTTTGTCGGGAATATGTACGTCGAGGGGGGTACAAGTGAAACAAGTTCATCAGAACACATTCCATTAAAATATGTGTAAAACAGGCAGAGTGAGGCAACATTGCGGCGATGGGACAGGGGCTGGAGCTTAGTTGATAATGTGGGACCGATTAGATTGACAACTCTTTTTTTGACTTTATCTAAGAGGGAGAGACTAGTGGTAGATGCACCAGCCCAGATGTGGGAACAATACTCCATGTATGGGCGAATGGTGGCCTTGTAAAGGTACAGGATACTCTCAGGTATGAATAGTCTTCTAGCTCGATAGAGGGAACCCACCTTCTTTGCAGCAGCCTTTACAATGTCTTCTATGTATTTGTTCCAGTTCATATTGCCCACAAATGTTAGGCCGAGGAGTTTGAAGGTAGAATTCTCAGGTAGTGTGCTATTTATCATGGATATAGAGGGTTGGAGAGGAGTCTTGTAATTGTTAAAGGAGAGCAGCTTAGTTTTACTAGCATTAACTGTTACCATTCATTTACGGCTCCATTCCACTATAGTCTGGAGGTCATTTCCTAACAATTCTGCCATTGTCTTAGATTTATGTACATCTGTTCTTCCCTCTTGCATATTATAGAGCATTATATCATCAGCAAATATACCCATCTCGGACACAATATTATCAGGGAGGTCGTTTATGAATATCAGGAATAATAGTGGTCCAAGGATCGATTCCTGAGGCACTCCCGCATTAATGTTATGCTGCTTGGGTGTACGCCCGTCAATGACAACCTGTATGCTTCTATTGTCTAAGAAGGATCTAATTATATTTAGTATACGCCCAGTTATACTGTACGATTAAATTTTCATTAGCAACCCTTTATGCGAGACTTTGTCAAAGGCCTTGGATATATCAAGGGTTACAGCCCTGGCTTTGCCTGCCTTATCCAGTACATGGTAAATGCGTTCAGAGATGACTTTAAATATCTGCAGTAGAACAACATTGTCTGAATCCATACTGTTTGTCAGAGAGAAGATTTGCTTTTGCAAGGTGGTGAACTAGTGCTTGATTAAGGTCTCAGAGATTTTAGCAAAAAGTGGGAGGAGACTAATAGGGCGAGAATTGAGAGGGTTTGTTCTTTCACCAGAACTCTTGTACACTGTATATTTACTTGTATATGCTCTGTAGTGGCATTGAGCTTCAGAAATTTGATTAGCATAAATAAAGGGTGAAATATAATTGAATAAGCATATTATCCTATATATATATATATATATATATATATATATATATATACATGATGATTGCAACGTCTTGTCAGACGAGTGCCACTCCCTCAGACATTTAAAATCCATGAGCCCAAATGCCTGAGGGAGTATCTATACAAATATGATGTTACAGAGTCTTAGCTTTGTACGACAGCTAAGTCTCTCTCTCAGTTCAAAATGTTGAGATCCAGCAACAAGCAAGAGCAAGATAGCCAGCAACAAATTAAACTGCAGACCAGCTTAATGCGGATACTGGTCTCCCGCTTTATGGTTTTTTAAATCAGAGATTTGCTTCTCCTAGAAAGGTTGCCTTCACCACGGCTTACGGGAGCCCTCTCCACCCCAATACACATATACACACACACAAATATACACGGTGCTAGTTGGCCGTTGACTCAGAAAAAGAGTTCATTCGCCCTTTGGAAGGTCTTGTTTTTAATCCTCCAGGGAGACTAGCCGCCCTCCTCACCAAACAAGTCTGGTGGGGGAACCAGTTTAGTCGCCGGTGACCCGACCATGAGGCAGGTAGTACTGGGTTACATGGTACCAGTAGCATATGACATGACCTGACACAAATTCATATATACATACATACATACATACATACATACATACATACATACACACTGGTTATATCGATTGGTTTCCTAGATGTAAATCCAATGAAACTCACGTGGTTATTAAAAAGTGCTCAATGCAGGACAGAGCTGATATATAGTCTGTTTATTATACAAACATTATTGGTTACATATGCGCATATACGTTTCAGTGGAGTCCAAATAAAGGGACAACACTTCATCAGTCTAAAAAAAGAATTGATTACTTTTTTGGTCTGATGAAGTGTCGTCCCTAAATTGGAATTTAACTGAAACATATGCAGATATGTAACCAATACTGCTTGTATAATAAACAGACTATATATATATATATATATATATATATATATATATATATATATATATATATATATACACACACACACACACATACATACTATATATATCTTATAATATAAAGCTGAATGTGTGTGTGTGTCTGATCACGAATAGGCTCCTATATGGTTGACTGTTTTAAAAAACTGATTACATATAATGATAGAAGATGTATCGAGATACAGGAATGAGTATGTTTGATCTAGCAGAACGGTGGTTCATTAAAATTGTGGGGTCTGCATTCGCGCCTGGTCCACAAAGTATGGAAATAAAAAATTAAAAAAAAACGTTTATAAGTGTTTTTGATATAGATGTACATAAGAATACTTTGATAAGTATGTTTTAACTTAAATAGGGATGGTATAATAAAATTGTGGGGTCTGCGTTCGTGCCTGGCCTCCATAGAATGGAAATAGACACAAACTTTAATAAAGACTTTTCATATCTATCTGCGTAAGTATGCTTTGATAATTATGTTTTAGTTTGAAGAAATATGGTATGATAAAATTATGGGGTGTTCGTTCGCACCTGACCTCCATAGAATGGAAATATGTCACACAGTTTAACAAGGTTTTTTAATATAGATCCACAGAATATTGTGATAAGTGTTTTAGTGTGAACAGGTATGGTATAATAAATTATGGGGTTTATCTATTTTATTTTTACTTTCATCATATTTTGCTTTGGTTTTGATACTCCCAAATTCAACCCAAATTTACAACCCTTCCTTTTCATAACCTATCATACATTCATAAATCAACGGGTACTTTTGCTAGTGTATATATATATATATATACACACACATGAGTAGAATACTTGTCTCAGGTTGAGTATAAGCAATAAATCTAACAACAGTAAGAAATTTCAATGTATTTTCTTCACAAAATCCGAAAACTGGAAGTCGTTCTCTCCCAGATTTCGGATTTTGTAATCACGTCCATATCCCTTTATTTTCTTTTGAAGTTGATAAGTTCATTTGATTCTGATGATTTAATGGCGGAGTAAATTGAAAAAAATTACATGAATGATTCGGTGCTCTGTAGTTACATCGAGCTTTATAAATAAATGGTGAAACTTAATTGAATAAACCCAGAAACACACACACATTATTCTACCGAGGTGAAAAGGAGGTGCTAACCAAAATATATGAAAGGAGTGCAAATTGTCACTGGAAAGATGGTGGGATCCTTCTACCGCTCCAGAAGATATCTCACTACTGATGCAATTCTCTATCTATATAAAAGTCAAGTACGTCCAAGGATGGAATACTGTTGCCATATCTGGGCAGGAGCTGCTAAAAACAGCCTATCCTGCCTTGACAGAGTACAAAATAGACTTCGTGGCTTAGTGGGGGATGCCCTTTTCTCTACCCTGCAACCTCTCTCCCACAGAAGAGACGTTGCGAGCCTATCCTTGTTTTATCGTTATTTCCATGGCAGATGCTCGTCTGAACTCCAATCTCTGGTCCCCCCCCTCGCCAATCTTTCACGAAAATCACCCGTCTAGCTGAATCCACTGTGAAAAATTTCCCCCACTCTATATCCGTGCCTAAATCAAAACGCGGATTCCATGAACAAAGCTTCTTTCTTAGAACCGCACGCCTGTGGAACTCTGTTCCGTCTGCCTGCTTCCCACCGGACTACAACTTGGATGTCTTCAAGTCCAATGTTAACAAATTCCTAATGAACCGGCCCCTTAAGTAAGCACTTCATCAAATCTCCACACTAACGTAATGTACTTGCAATAACCCTTATCCCTGAGTGGCTTCCGGGCCTTGATAAGTGGTGATCACTGTGTAAAAAAAAAAAAAAAAAAAATCACAGATTTAGTTAAAAATGAAAAAAACTATGCTAATTACGTCACAAAATTGAATATGGGTAACAAGAGTAAACAAATAGAGAAATCTATGTCATGAATAATACATAAATAAATATGACTGTTGTTGATGTTCTAGCACTGATAAGATTACGTTCGTTCGTTGCTCAGGGGAGAGAACTAAGACATGATTAAGGTCAGATAAGACAAAAACACACACACACACACATATATATATATATATATAATATATTATTTTAACAAAATCAAGACAACAAAAATCTGAGTGAAACCAACATTCTGTGTACTTTCATTATACGTCACAATCGTTGCGTGAGCGTCCGGACGATATTCTCAATAACTGCCGCTCTTCAGACATTGAAAAACACTATTTAATGAACGATAGGGAATACACGTGGAGTTCCCCACTAGAAAACTATGGGGTTGCACCTTAATGCATATACTACTTCACAGTTTGGCTTCATTCTCATATGTATAAAGGGAATAAGATTACAAATGACTTAATTTATGACGTTTCTGAATTTTTGAGATGAGGATTGATTATTCGTATCATTTGGATTCATCGGACTACTGTTCTCATCTTGAGTGTTATTTTCACAACGTTTTAGTCGATGTAACATCCGACCTTCTTCAGGTTTATCTTCTCAAACTCCGGAATGTTTCTGTCGAACTCAGGAATTAGGACGGAATTTCAAACGGAACCATTTATTAACTTTACTTCATGGAGGTAGCGTGCTCTTGTCCCATGAAGTACATAGAAGGTTCTGCTCGAAATTCCGCCAAAATTCCCGAGTTTGACAAGATGCACCTGAAGAAGGTCGGAGGTTACATCGACCGAAATGTTGTGAAAATCATGCTCAAGATGAGAACAGTAGTCCGATGAATCCAAATAATACGACTATCAATTTAGTAATATACATATACTAGTCTGGGTGCTCGGTATTCGCCAGGTGTTTGTAGGTATGTGTTGAGCAAAAAAGAAATGGTTGTAGTAGACAGGCAGGCTCGAACCCATGACGCAAAGGCGGAAAAGAAAGTGAAGGTGTGTGTAAAGGTGTTGGTTGAGCCAAAAACAACAAAAAAAAAAAACGAGTAGTAGTAGGCAGGCAGGTTTGAACCCGTACTGTGAAGAAGGAAAAGAAAGTGAAAAAAAAAACGTGACACGTTAGCTACTGCTCCCATCGCCAAACCGGAAGTGACGTAGGTTCAGATTAAGGCTACACAATTGAAAAGAGGCAATGACTTTTGAAAATATCGGCGACAAAAGCAACCACTCCCTGTAGCAAAGTGCCCAGTTGAGGGTGAAGAGATTAATGTATTTTGGCCAATTTTTCGATATTTGTGGTTCGAAGGGCCGACTTCAAAACATACTGATCGCGTATAAATCCGTGGCCTCTGTCGAAAGTTTTGTGAGACATACATACATACATACATAGATTAAACAGACGCGTGAGATATATATTATAGATGATTTAATTTATAAAGAACTTTTTTATCAATAAATTTATAAATGAAGAATAAACATAACTGTGTTTGAGTATTTGCTGATATTTTGTATATACCGTATTTGAAAATAAGTTTTTGTATCATTGAATTAAATAAGCCCAAGATATTTTCATAGAAATATAGTTGGCAGAATAAGAAAATCTTTTGCATCTATGTATTTCAAAGTTATACATGACAATTCCCGGTTTCCCTGCTAGTTAGTACAAAGTTACTGCTAGCATTCCTCGAATCAAATTTAAACTTGTTTTCCTCGTTTTCATTCTCTGGGCTGATATTCTTTTATTTCCATATGGCATAAGGTCAAGAAAAATAAAAATATAAAGATATTCCTGTCAGTTGGGTTTGGCAGTGGAAAGGTCAGAGGTTATAATTACCATTTCTTCAATGTAGATTTTTGCTAACTTCCGTGTAACAGAATTTCCAAACCTTACTTGGAAATCGTCTGTTTGCTGCATCCAAGAGTTATCCAATATCTCAATTGTTAAGTTTTATCGCAAAGACTTTTGGCATTTTTTTTTTGGTTCATTTTTCTTTTGCAGTCATTTAGCCGCCATGTGTCTGAGATAGCTGTTATGAATTAGACAAAGAAAAAAAAACAAAAAAACAAAAAAAAAACGAAATAGGTTATATATTGGGACCCTATCCCAGTAAGTTAAGATTATGTTAACTAGTATGAAGTTTGGTTAGGGTTGTATTAGTTTATGTCAGGATAACCTGGCAGCAAACGGAAATAGACTCAGTGCATCTAACGTGAGTGAGACAGAGGAAAGTAAAGTGTAAGCTTTCTAAACAAAACACGTTAGAAGCAGGTATTAATGATAGTATACAAGAAATGGTCATGTGTTTGGGGAGCAGGAATAAGTTTTGAGAAGTTTGATTTAAAATTAATAGGAAGGAATACATTTTAGCCTCTCTTTTAGAAGGACCTAGCAGGGGTGCCCAGCCTTGCCCGGGTGTAAAAAAAAAAAAAAAATTGATAGGGAGCTAGGCTCGAACCTGAAGCCTTGAGGCGAGTAGCCTGACAACTTACCACGATGCTATGCGGGTAGGGAAGTGACAGCTCAATGATTTGCCATGGACGCATCGGCTAAGACGTCACGTTTTTTTTTTTTTTTTACCTTCCTTCTCTCCTTAGCACAGCTAAACGAAGTTTCTGGCCATGGTTATGGTCTTCGGTGTGGTTTAAAGTGAGGGCCACATCATGCCACCTCACATCTTCGAAGTCGGCTTGAAAGTCAACACTAAAGTTTACCTAGATGTGCTGAAGAGTGTGGTGATCCCCTGGAGCAATCAGGTAGCTGCTGGCAAACCCTGGATGTGGCAGCAGGACTCAGCGCCGGACACATGTCCAAAGAGACCCAGGCTTGGCTTTAGAAGGAGTGCTATGACTTTGTACGCTTCTCACTGGGTCCCTGCTTTACAACTTCATTTGGTCATACACCAAGAACATCACCAACATGACCTCTCACAACACTAAAGCCAGCCTGATCGCTGCCATCTGTTGAGTATTCATCGTGTTTCCGCCAGTGCTTGTGAAAAAGGTATGCTCCCAGTTTTGGACGCCTATTGAGGCAGTGATTGAGGCTGAAGGTGGCTACATTGAATAGATGCCAGCTCTACTACATAATCAAGTTACCTGAATTGATTTTTTCAATAAAAGTTTTAAAATAAAGCTGTAGTGTTATTTTCTTTAGGGCGACAATTTTATCGTTCCAACCTGTAATGTTTGTTAAAAACATTTGGACAACCTTGGACAGATGAAGGGATGTTGTGAGGGATGAACAGTGGTTTCATTAGGATGGCTAAACTTCACCACACTTGAATTAACTCGTTGGAATGGCCGCGGCAATATGTTGGTGATCGTCTCAATGGGCTCCACAGTCACCCGACTTTACTCCTCCCCCGACCCTCCCGCTTGCTTTCAAAGTTTTATTTGATGAGTTATCTGAAAGATAATATCTATGAAAACAATCTCTAATAAATGAAATGTAGGGAAGTGAAAATACTCTGTATCAACTATCCTTCTTTCAACATATCAGAATTATATGAAACTAGCGGTGGTACCCAGCGTTGTCCGGGTGTGTCGAGGTGGTGTAGTAAGGAACCCCGAAACAGCAAAGGTGTTGAGAATAAAAAAATATGGTAGTAGCGGAGGATTGGGGGTCAAAACAACAGTAGGCAGCCTGAGTGGAGAGAGGTGTTAAAAAAAAAAAAAAAAAAAAGTGGTAGTAAGCAGGCAAGCTCGAACCCGGAACACGAAGGAGAAAAAGAAGATAAAAAAACGTGACGTCTTAGCTGATGCGTCCATGGCAAAACTGGAAGTTGCAAACGTCGAAATTAAACGTAGTCAATCAAAATAATCAAGAAATAAATTGCAAAAATGTTGCGGAAAAAGTGACTCATTGTAGGAAACTGCCAAGTTGAGGGTGAAGAAATTAATGTCGTTGGCCAATTTTTCAATATTTGTCATCCGAAAGATTGAGCTTCAAAATGATACTGGTTTCGTCATGTTCCGATGAGTCTCTCAGAGATTTTGCCAGACATAAACACACACACACACATTTTGCCATTATATATACATATATAGTAACTGCAATTAAGAATAGGAAATTGGATCAAATGTTTGTAACATGTCTTCTTCCTAAGATTAAGAGTGGTGGTGTTTGATCAACACTGCTGGGGAGCCATGATGTGATATACTGTTTTGTTTTTAAATCCCCGAAACAGTTTTTCATGGTAAACAACTGATCCCTTGAAAAATAAATTATTGGTATTATAGTAAATTCGAGAGCGAGTTGATGCAGTGATTGCAGGTGATTAAATAACTTACTGACTAGATAGTTTTCTAACGAATGATAAAAAATATTTTTTTGTATAGTTTTAAAGGTTAAAACTTCGAAGACTATATATACTAGCGAGGTTGCCCGGTGTTGCCCGAGTGTTTGTAGGTGTAAAAGAAAAAAAAATATGTTTTGGTAAGGCGATAGGCTCGAACCCGAAGCCTTCAGCGAATAGCCTGATAACTTCCAATGACGCTATGAGGGCCGAGAAGTGATAATGGTTGAAATTAAACGCTTAAAAAAGCAGGTGGTTAAACGAACGTCAACGTGTGATTTTCTAGGTCAAAGATCACGCCATAGAGAAATGAAATCACAGTGTGAATTTTGTAACATAAAAGTCGCTCAACTAAGATATAGACGACCTCGGTTCGTAAATCAAAGATATTATAATCTAGAAAGTATATAAAAATTTCTAAAAAACCATGACCTCTCCAAAAGCCTTTGGCGGACATACAAAAAATTCCAAAAAACACTAATCATTTACAGAACAACACCTCTCAGCAGTTTAAACAGAATGAGACAAGAGAGTAGTATTTCAGAGTTCCTATTTACTTTGCCTCCCCACGAGGGCAAAGTTGGACTCCAGGGTCGTTGTTTAAAGTGGAGAAAAAGAACAAAAATAAAAATTATCTCAGTCACGAAGGAATTCTCCTCCACTAACAGAGAACACAAAATTAGAGGTGTAGCATCAGAACAAATACTACACTTTGATCTTGGCCTGAAGTAGAGTTACTGATACTATAGCACATTATATCCAATTGTGCTTGGAATGCAGAGGAGCACAGTAGCAACGTATCATTGAATAACAGTTAAACAAAGACAGTTGGAGATATCTGACTGAAACTTGGTCAACAGTGATTTTTTACAAGGGTGCCCTACTTAGCAAGGCCTAAATGCCACTCAAGGATAAGAGTTAATAAGTGTAAGGTGGTCAGTGAGACACCAATGTAGTGATCTGTAGTAGTAGAATTTGAATATTTAAGAGGACTTGTTTACATTGGACTTGAATATGGCCGTGTAGTAGTCGGCTGGAAAGCAGACGCGCTGTACAGAATTCACAGGCGGGCAGTTCTAGAAAAAAGTCTTATTCATGGAATTTGCGTTCAGATTTAAGCATAGAGGAAGGTTTGTATGGACTAAATATACTAACGTGTTACTTGCTGATTACAAGAGTGGAATTTTTTGGTGGGGTGGGGGAGAATTCTATCAATTATTTTATCCGAATAATTCTGCATATGCTAGTTTAGTCGGTGCGTCGGATTGAAAGTTATCAAATTAGGAACGAGAGGGAGACAGATCGATATAAAAGAAGAGAGAGTAGGAGGAGGAGAACAAGAAAAAGAAAAAAGGACGAGAAAAATAATGGAAGCGGAGGAGGAGGAGAAGGAGGACGACGAGAAGAAGAACGAGGAGGAGGATGACGCCAAGAAAAAAAAGAAAAATAATTAGGAGGAGCAGAAGAAGAACAAAAATGAAGAAGGAGGAGGAGGTCGAGAAGAAGAAAAAGAAAAAGGAGGAGGAGGACGACGACATGAAGAAGAAAACAAAGAAAAAGGAAGAAAACAAAAAGAATTAGGAGGCGCAGAAAGAGAAGAAAAAATGAAGGAGGAGGAGGAGGTCGAGAAGAAGAAAAAGGAAGACGAGAAAGAAGAAGAAAAAGAAAAAGAACAAGAACAGAAAGAAGAAAACAAGAAGAAGAATGAGGAGGAGCAGAAAAAGAAAAAGAAAGGGGGGGAGGTCGAGAAGATGAAAAAGAAAAAGAAAGGAGACGAGAAGACAAAGAAAAACGAAGCGAAGGACGACGACAAGAAGAAAATGAAAAACGGGGAAGAAGACTAAAGAAGAAAAAGGAGGAGGAGGAGCAGAAGAAAAAAAAAAAAGGAGGGGGAGAGGTCGATGAAAAGAGGAAGAAAGAAAGAAAGATGGTGGATGCAAGAGAATTTGGAAACAGTCACGTTGACAGGATCGCGAGAAGTGCTTTATCAAAAAGTGACAAGGTACATTGCTAGGAGACAGTGCGGAAAGGTTACAAAGCCGGAAGTGCATGAAGATGCAAAGAGATGCACGAAAATGCAGTCGAGCAAATGAACATGGTGGGTTGTCAATAAGTGAGGACGACGTGTTGCACATACTTGAGCGCATGATACGTTGTCAAAATGATGGGCACCTTTAAGACGAATGCCGATTTTTATTAACTTTTTTTTTATATATAGATTTGCAGTGAACTTCGACTTCAATCAAGACTAGAAGTGTACTGACAGGAATACATTTTAAATAGGTAACAAGATTGCGAAAAAGAGACAAAATAAACATATATACGAAACACGTGTCTGTGGATAACTATTTCATCTATCTATATATATATATAAAAGCGAAAATGTGTGTATGTATGTGTGTTTGTGTTTCTGCTAAAAACTTTCGACAGACACGACGAAAATTCACAAACTTGGTATCATATTGAAGCTCCATCCTTCGCTCGAAAGATTGGCCAAAAACGTTCATTTTTTTCACCCCGAAATAGACAATTTTCGACAGGGGGCCGGGGGTCAACAAAAACGATCTTCTCGTGACGACGACCGGTTCTACGCATGCGCCAGATGACGTCATGACCTGATTTACTTTAAATAGTTGAAAAACTTAACAAATTTCATGTACGTCGCGTTAGGTCAGTTGATTAGCGCGTTGGTTCGTTATCTAAACGTTTTGTGTTCAAATCGTGGTGTGAGATGTCTTTTTTTTTTCGATTTTTAAATTTAAATATTGAACCAGTGTTATTTAAGCCATTGTTCACGTAACGTTCGTTTTTCTGTTTTTTTTTTTACTTCGCTTATCCACCCCCGACCACACACCCAAAAACACCCGGGTACCCACCGATTTTTTAAATTTTAAATTCGAAACAGGCTTATTTATGCTATTTTTCACGTGTTCGTTTTTCTGTTTTCATCGTTCGTTTGCCTCACGTTAGTTTTTTTTTTTCGATGTTTTGATTACCCTCCACCCACCCGCTTAAGTTTTAACGTTGTTTTCTTTTTTTACTTCGCTTATAACAATGCTTACGTCGTCGTCGTAACGCTCGATGACTTCCGTGCGCGCAGCTGTCAATTTGGTTCTTACTTAAATAAATTCAAACATCTTTCAGTAACTCATTCTACCTGGCCGATTTTATTTTCAACCTTCGCCTCAGGGCTTCGGGTTCGATCCTACCAACTTTTAACCCTCCCCATCCCCAATCCCGGTTTCTTTTTTATTTAACACCACAGACACCTCCAAACACCCGGGCAACGCCGGGTACCCCCGCTAATCTATAATATAAATCTCACCTATCTGTTTAAATCTAAGTATGTATGTCTGCCTAAAACTTTCGACAGAGGGGACGGATTTTCACAAGATCGGTATCGTTTTGAAGCTCGACTCTTCAGACGACGAATATCGAAAAGATGGATAAAAACATGAATTCCTTCACCCTCAACTGGGCATTTGACAAGGAGGGGTCGTTTTTTTCGCCGATATTTTCGAAAGTCTTTTCGATTGACTAACCTTAATTTAAACCTTCACCGCTTCTGGTTTGGTGATAGATGCAACAGCAAAGACGTCACTTTTTTTTTTCCATGTTCGTTTCCTCCTTCGGGGTACAGGTTCAAGCCTGCCTGTCTACTTCCACTTTTTTTTTTTTTTTTGCTCAACACACATCTCCAAACACCTGGGAAACGCTGGAAACCCAGGTTATATATTATAAATATATAAACAATATATTTGCATATCTAATATTTTTATTTATAGACATGAGAAAATTGTATTCTCTTTTTAAATAAATAGAAAAGAGGGGTTTTAATATGAATATCGATGCACACAAAAGAAAACCGAATTTATAGGAGTATATATATATATATATATATATATATATATGTTTGTTTTGGTTTTAGCGATATGTTTTGAATGAATTCAATTATTTACGAAAGCGCATTTTTACCTAAATGCGAGCTGGGAATAATATACATACCGCTCCCCATGTGGGGGTACCAAATTAGTTAAAGGGAAAATTATTCCCAACTCGCATTTTGGTAAAAATGCGCTTTCGTGAATAATTTAATTAATTCAAAACATATCGCTAAAACCAAAACAAACAACATTTAAGTAAATCGCGATATACCGAGAAAGTTGGCGAGATGGGTCAGAGGTAAGGGCTTCAGGTCATTACCATGGGGTCCCAATTTCGAATCTCGCTATATTCAGCCACTCTGATGAGTCGTAGACGACGAAACACCTGTCAGTGGATAATTACATTTTAAAAATTATATATATAAAAATGTATATATGTAAAAATATTTTTAACCTTTATATATCTAATTTTAAATAAATAAGAATGTAAATATACTAAATACTAATCATAGTGGGGGTGATAAGTAGTTAAATGAATTAATCTGTAATCTTATAAATACAAGACTGATAAATTAAAAAATATATCCATTTTAAATGTGGAAATTGATGAATCACACAGGTGAGAAATTCATTTTTATAGTATGAAAAGATTAGTAACTGCAATTAAGAATAGGAAATTGGATCAAATGTTTTTAACATGTCTTCTTCCTAAGATTAAGGGTGGCGGTGTTTGATCAACACTGCTGGGGAGCCATGATGTAATATACTGTTTTGTTTTTAAATCCCCGAAACAGTGTTTCATGGTAAACAACTGATGATCCCTTGAAAAATAAATTATTGGTACTATAGTAAATTCGAGAGCGAGTTGATGCAGTGATTGCAGGTGATTAAATAATTACTGACAAGATGGTTTTCTAACGAATGCTAAATATATTTTTTGTATAGTTTTAAAGGTTACAAACTTCAAAGACTATATATATATATGATGATGATTGCAACGTCTTGTCAGACGAGTGCCACTCCCTCGGACATTTAAAATCCATGAGCCCAAATGTCTGAGGGGGTATCTATACAAATATGATGTTACAGAGTCTTAGCTTTGTACGACAGCTAAGTCTCTCTCTCTCGGTTTAAAATGTTGAGATCCAGCAACAAGCAAGAGCAAGATTGCCAGCAACAAATTAAACTGCAGACCAGCTTAATGCGGGTACTGGTCTTCCGCTTTATGGTTTTTTAAATCAGAGATTTGCTTCTCCTAGAAAGGTTGCCTTCACCACGGCTTACGGGAGCCCTCTCTACCCCAATACACATATACACACACACACACACACACACAAATATACACGTTGCTAGTTGGCCGTTGACCCAGAAAAAGGGCGATATATATATATATATATACATACACACTAGCAGGCCGTCTGGCGTTGTCATTAAATACGTTTAGATATATTTTAATTCATGCAAATTTCATATTTATTATTATAAAGCAGATCCTCTGTTGATTATTATCATTATATCGCACTCAATACATAGTAGTAATTTAAAAAGATTAAAAAATTGACCTTTGTGCCAGCAGCTGGAATTGAAACCAAAACATTCAGCACTCAAGCTTTCGTTGTTATTTAGTTATCCAACCTTCATCATTACTGCATGAGCTATCGCCAAATTGATAAAAAAAAAAAAAAACAAGGCTAAAAATTAAGCGATTCCAAGAGCTACTCATGCTCAGAAATTAGTTGATTTACTACTGCCAAGGTCAACTATTTTGTTTTCAATTTTGACCTCTAAGCAGCTACTTTTCCCAGCTACAAAAAAAAAAACGAATATATTCACGAGGTCCAAATACCCTATATATCAAGTTCCAAATCTTTAGACAAAATATTCAGAGAAGAGTTTTGTATAGACGTTTCGCACAGACACACCAACAAGGTCACTTTTATATATTTATATAGATATATCTAAAAGACATGTGCTAGAACGTTTGCATCCCATATTCTATGCAATTATGCCCAATGTAGAAACTATGCACAAAAAGAATTACACGTAATGGTTAAATGAAACCAAACATCTTATAAGAAACCATAAAAAATGATTAAGTAATTAATGAACGTTTGTTTTTTAAAGAAATAGACAAATTAATTAACCGTCATGAAGTCGCTCACATATCTATAACTGAGTATATTAAGTTTGTTTTATAGAAAAAGGAGGCTTTTAATATCAATGTAAGAGCGAGAAAACTACTCAACTACATATAAGTTTTCAGAATGTGAGATGATATAATTATTTCCACAGTCACAAAAGCCATAACAGCTAACAAACTGAAAGTCCAAGATTCGAGTTTCGCCCTCATTTGAGCACATCAGTAAAACACATCTGAACTCGGTTGGTTGGTTGGTTGGTTGGTTGGTTGGTTGTTTTACGGCATATCAACCCTTTCTGGGTTATTTAATGTCGAATCCAGTTATTTTGGAAATAGTATTCATGTTGCATCCAATTATTTTTTAGAAGGTTTTTATTCTTCAAACTCTTTGTATTTTCAATCATTAGTTTTTAGCTTTCGTTTTTGTTCTGTTTTGCAGAATATGATTGGGTTTGGCAATGGGAGGGGGAAAAGGTTTCAGTATTATTGATCGATACATTTTGGGGTGGAAAACCAGTCAGAAAGTGAGGGGGAGATAGAAAGAGAAAGCATAAATAGGAGGATGGAAAAGTGGGAAAAGTCAGGTTGTTTTTGTTTTTGCAGAATATAAGGTTTGTGGGGGTTATATTTTTTGGAAGAGTCCTGTTTCTTTAATGTAAGATAAGGTTTTTCTGGTGTTGTTCTCTTTGAAGATTATTTGAAGATCTATTTCTTTGTAGTGTTTTTTCCTAATTTGTGAAATATCTGTGCATTCAGTTAGTAGATGTTTTACAGTAAGTGGTGCTTGACAAGGAAAGCATTGGGGTTGAGTTTCTCCTTTTCGTAGGTAAGAATGGGTTAGGCGTGTGTGACCTATTCTAAGTCTTGTTAAAATGACATTTTGTTTTCTGTTTGTTTTTTGATAGTCCCGCCTCCACTCTCCAAGTGTGGGTTTTATATTGTAAAATTTGTTATTTGTATTTTTAGTCCATTGACTTTGCCATTTCCCAAGTATATGGCTATTGATCAGGGGTCTAATATCCGTGTATGGGATCCTGTACCCATCAAGGTTCAACTTCATTGCCTCCTTAGCCATAGCATCGGCTCTTTCAGTGCCCCTGATTCCCATGTGGCTAGGGATCCAGATGAATATTATTTTTTTTTGGTCGGTAATGAGATTTATTTTGTTTAGGAGTTTGATAATTAAGGGGTTCTCCTGTTTTCTATTTTTTATAGCTGTTAAAACGAATAAGGAGTCAGAGAATATAATGAATTTTTCTGAGTTTTCCTCAGCAATGATATCCAGTGCTAAATCTATGCCTCTGGTTTCAGTACTAAATATAGAGGCTTCGTTTGGAAGTCGTTTGCTAATTGTTGTAGGTAGCTGCACATCCAACTATCGTTATCCTTCGAGTCATCTGTGTATATGTATGTATAGTCAGGGTAGCATAGCTTGATATTTTCAAGTTCTTCTTGAAATATAGCAGGATTTGTTTTTGATTTTCTATTTTCATTTAAGTTGAGCATTACATCTGGTTGTCTCATAGTCCATGGTGGGCTTTCAAATATTATAGAATCGTGGATATTTGTTATTGGAATTTGAGATTCGTCTATACTGGTTTCCATTCTAAGTCTGAAGGGTTTCCTGGCTTTTTCTTTTTCTGTTTAATAGGTGTCTATATTTGGGGTCAAAGGTACATTGATAAGCAGTGTTTGTTGGACAAGACTTTAGTTTCAAGTAGTATTGTAAGCCGAGTTTTTCCCGTCTGAGCTTTAAGGGGGCTTTGTGGGTTTCTGCCTATCGACTTTCTTTGGAGGATGTTCTATATTCTCCCAAGATTAGTCTTAGTCCCTCATGGTGAATGGGGTCAAGGATATTTATGTAGGAAGACCTTGCTGGCCCATAAATGGAACAGCCGTAATGCAGTTTCGAACGGATTAGCGTCCTGTATAGTTTTAGGAGCGTTTGTTAGTCTGCTCCCCAGTCTGTGTTGGCGACAATTCTTAATAATTGTAGTGCTTTATGGCATTTCTGCTTTAAATATCTCAGATAAGGAATAATATTTTGCCATCGAGTTTGAGGGTTGGATCATTGTGCATTTTTTTAATATTACAGAAGTGCATGCACTTTGTTTTTGACTCGGAAAATTTAAGCCCATTTTCTGTGACCGACCGGTTTATTTTGTTTAAGTTCAGCTGCAACTGTCGCTCTATTGTTTGAGCATTTTTTGATCTATAACAGATTAAGAAGTCATCGACATATAAGGAGCAGTCAGTTCCAGGATTTAGGTATTTGGCAATATTGTTTATCTTTATATTAAATAAAGTGACTGATAGTATGCTTCCTTATGGGACTCCTTCCTCCTGGTTTTCAAGGCCAGAAAGGGTGGATCCCACATGGACCTTAAAGTTTCTGTCAGACAAAAAATCTTATTAATTTGGGTAGTTTTCCCTTTAGTCCAAGATTGTGTAGGTCTTTCATGATACTATATCTCCACGTTGTATCGTAGGCCTTTTCTAAATCAAAGAAAATGGTCGTTGTATGTTCCTTTTTTATGAACCCCTCTCTGATAAACGTTTCTAAGCATACCAGGTTATCAATGGTGCTTCTTTTATTTCGGAACCTACTTTGGTGGTTTTTAATCAGACCATTTGATTCAAGGTTCCAAGTTAGTCTTTTGTTCACTATTCTTTCGAAAGTTTTACAGATGCAACTTGTTGTTTCCATATGTTTGGGAGTTCACCCCTGATCCAAATGTCGTTGAAGATGTTTTGGGGGTAGATTAAGGATTTTTAGGGAGTTGTTTCAAGAACTCGTAGTGGATCTCATCTGGCCCTGTTGCAGTGTTGTGTGAACTATTTATGGCATCGGTTAATTCAGATAGGGTGAAAGGTTTGTTGAAGTCTTCTACATTGACTGAGTTGAAGTTTAGTTTGCTTCTTTCAGCGTCTAGTTTGATTTTTTTTTGAATTGTGGTTTATAATTTTTGCTAGAGCAGTTTTTTGAGAAGGTTTTTGCGAGTACATTTGCTATATCTTTTTTGCTGGTTATTTTTGTATTATCTTTTGACAGGTGTTTTAGCGGTGTTGGTTGATTTTTACCAGATATCTTTCTAACCATATTCCAGATTTGATTTGTTTTGGTGTTAGAGTTCTGTTTGCTGATATAGACTCTCTATGACATTCTTTTGTCCTCCTTAATTGTTCTACGGGCTTTTGCTCGGTTTTGTTTGAACTGGTCTAGATTGTGGGTAGTGGGACGACTTTTAAATTTTCGCGGTGCAGCTTTACGTAATCTTACTGCCTTTTGGCAATCTTCATTAAACCAAGGTCTTTTATATTTTTTGGATTTGGAGCTTTGGGTATACATTCCCCAGCTATTGACATCAACGTATCAGTGAAGTGTTCCATAGAGTTCTCCGGTTCATTTTTGTCTATTAGGTTTGCATTGCATTGGGTTTTATATTCCTCCCAATTTGCTTTATTTAGCTTCCATCTGGAGAGGTTATCTTCAATCGGGATTGAGTTTTCAAGTATAATGGGAAAATGATCGCTACCACATGACTCATCGTACACTTGCCATCTGTAGTCCATTAATGTGGCTGGGTCGCATAGCGACAAATCAATGGCTGAGTATGTACCTGAGATTTGGTTCATGAGGTACAGATTGTTATTGTTGATATTTTCTAGTTTTTTACCTTTTGCGTCTGTTTTATTGCTTCCCCATATGATGTTGTGGCTGTTGAAGTCTCCTAGTAGGATGTATGGTTTAGGAAGTTTTTGTTGACTTTGGCTTCATTTATGGAGTCATGTGGTGGGATATACATGGAGCAAATGTTGATAGTTTTATGTAAAGTGGTTTTCACAGCAATTACTTGTAATGTGGTGTCTAGAGTTATTTCGCTCTGAGGGATGTGGTTTATAACTAGAATCGATACACCTCCGGGGGCCCTCTGTCCAGTATTGTGTATA
The DNA here is from genome assembly GCF_053919585.1 of Euprymna scolopes. Lineage (NCBI taxonomy): Eukaryota > Metazoa > Mollusca > Cephalopoda > Sepiida > Sepiolidae > Euprymna > Euprymna scolopes. The sequence goes on along the minus strand of NC_136526.1, from coordinate 17,932,787 downwards.
AAGTTGTAGTTGGTGTAGTTTTTTATAGTGATGTTATCGTGTGTCTTTAGGAATGTTTCCTGGAGGCAGATGATAGCAGGTCGTAGTTTAGATATTAACAATAGTAATTCGTTTATGTTTGCCTTAAGTCCTCGGCAGTTCCATTGAATGATAGTTTGAGTTTTTTTTCATTGTGTTCTGTCATTTTATTTGTCTGGGGGTGCTTTGTCTTCTACCTCCATCTCCTCCAGTGTTCCTATTTTGTTTCCTACTCCTCATGAGGTTGATTGGGATCTAGATCTTGGTTTTTTAATTGTTTTTTCTTTAGTTTTCGTTTTATTGGGTGATGGTGTTTCATTTGGTTTGTTTTCATTTGGTGAGTTTTTCTTTTTCTTTGTTTGATTTAATTTGAGTTTTTTGGTTTGTTGGTTCTGTTTTTTTTTTTGTTTTTTTGTTGTACTCTCTTTTGTAGACTGATTATTTCCAGAGTTCAGGATTAGTGTTTTAATTCCTTTAATTGCTTTCATTTCATCCCTTATCAATTGAGATAGTTCTTCAGTTTTTATTTCTGGAGGATTTTTTATATAGCCTTGACAACTTTGATTTGTGTTTATTTTAGCATTCTTGGTTACTTCTGAGTATCTTGCGTTCATAATTTTCCTGGCTTCTGAGAAGGTTATATTTTTTGTGTACTTTATTGTTGTTATTTCTTTTTCTTTTAGCCATGTTTTGCATCCTTTTCAGCTGAATGGTTTTCCTTACAGTTTGAGCATTTGGGATCTTTTTTGCAGCCACTATGTTCTGAGTTTTCACCACATCTTATACATATTGGTGATTTGGTGCATTTGGATTGGTGATGTCCAAATTGTTGACAATTGTAGCACCTTAGAGGGTTTGGGATGTATTTTTCAACGTTCACTTTTAGGTATCCGATTTTGATCTCACTTGGGGGATTTGTGGAGTCAAAGGAGAGTATATATGTATTTATCAATATAGTTTCTCCATTTCGTTTTATGCTTATTCTTTTTACTTCTGTAACACTTTGGGATGATAGATTAGATAAAATTTCCTCAGTCGAGCAATTTGATAGTTCGCTGCATCTAATGACTCCTTTTGAGGAGTTTAGGTATGGGTGGGGATAAGTTTTAATTTTGATATTGTTAAACGTTTGCCATTTGAGAATTTCTTTAGCTTGTGTTTTTTGTTTCAATTCGATAAGTATGGTGTTATTTTGCAGTCGTTTTATCATTTTGGGTTTTATTTTTTTGAGAGAAAATTTTTTTCCATTGTAAAAGGTGAAATTTTATTTCATTTTGTTCAAGTGTTTCCATTACTAAAAATATTGAGTTTTCTTGGAGCATTTCTGTTCGTCCTCTGAACTTGAAATGTCGGAAACATCTGAAAAAGCTTCTTTTTTTGGGGGTCTTGGGGGTAATAAAAACCATAATCAAATAAGATTGGGGTTTTCATCATCTTTGCTCCCCCATCCACCTCAGAGCCCTATATGGGAAGTGCCTGGGGGGAAACCCATTCGCCCAGGCTCAACAAGGATACAAAGATGATATACTCGATTTTCATGAGCACCTGTTTTCCTTTGATGTTACTCTGGGATATGTAGTAATTTAAAGGGTTTGCAGCCATGTCAAATATTTCACTTCATCGATTGGCCCTCAGCTACTGCTTTCTATCATATATTAGGAAATAGTTATTATTTGTGGGGAAGGGATAGGCATATTGTGTTAATGATAGGTTTATGGTGTGGACAATATATGGTGGGGCTTGATGTAACCAGCCGATTGATTGGATCAGGCCCTTCCTACCGCCCATCTAGCCCAGTAAGGGCCAAAGTGGTGTGTTGGAAAGTGGGGGTACTAAAACCTGACCTCCAAGTCTCAATCACCAGGATCCCATCCTAAAGGTATTACGGGTCGCTACCTACGGCCAACAAGTAGTCCATTTTTGTTTTTTTTTGTTTGTTTCGGTTTCTATTTAACCCATAGTTGGAACCCTAACAGGTACTACCACTCGAAGTCAGAGTGGACCTGGGAGCAATGGCAATTAAAGGGTGGCTCCACACTCCCCAAAGCCGGCAAACTGGGGCCTCACCATCGGATATATTTTAAGGTCATATCCAGGACCGGGAAGTAGGGAAGGAAAAAGAAAGGAGAGGGAAAGGGGGAGGGGCTGTTGTTTTTGTTTTTGTAAAACATAATTAAGTTTTACAAAAGAGAATAGAAAACAAAAACAAATCGATGTAGGTGCATTTCGTCTCAGAAAGCCAAGAGGCAGCCTGATCTGGTAGAACCAGTCTGAACTTGGGAATCAAAACTCAACTCTCTTGCATGCAAGGTAAGTACTCTACCACTTGGACAACCGTGCCACACACAAGAAAGTTTATTAACTAACACAGATCAAGCAAACCACAGTGAAATCTGACTATGGAATAACTAGATTCTCGAGTTCGACCAAAAATTCCCAAGTCCGGCAGAAACATTCCCGAGTTCGGCAGAAACATTCCAGAGTTCGGCAGAAACATTCCCGAGTTCGAAGGTTATATCGACCGAAACGTTGTGTAAATAATATTTAAAATGGGAACAGTGGTCCAAAGTATTCAAATAATATGAAGGATTTATCGCGTTTTGCATTCAAACTCTCCAATTTTATTCATTTCTGCTTTATTTTTTCCCCTTCTCATCTTCCGGATTTTGATAAACCATTACTGATCATCCTCCCTCCACCTCGGCTCACTGCAGCATAATGTTCCTATATCCAGCTAACTCTTTTATGACTCCGCAGAGATTTGAAGCATCAAGAAATCACTGATTTATTAGTGGTTTGACTGAATTTCTGGATTAGCAGCGAGAACGCTGATATATTGCTTGTGTTTTTGAATAATAATTAGTACCATTTTTTTTGTTGTTGCTTTTGCTGTTTCTTGCTTTTTTTTATTTCAAGAAATCATTTCTCTCTGCGATTTCTTCAGATATTTCATCCTCTGTGGTTCTAAATTATGATCAAATTAACCATTCAAAAGAAAAAAAAACAAAACAAAAAAACCAAAAAAAAACCAAACAAACAAAAAAAACCCACGAAGAAAAAACAAAAAAAACGAAACCGAAAAGAATCATGGGAATTCAAAATTAATTTATATTCGAACCAAATACACTCGGAGAATTTTTTTTTTTTTTTTACCGTGCTATTTACAATAAAGCAAAAAGTATCTCTGCAATTAAAAAAATATTAAACTATCATACACGGTAACATTAAGTACGATGTGAATAACTTAGCGGGAGAAATAATTACGTTGAAATCTTATCAGGATTAGATATTCGATGAGTAAAAATAATTTCAAAAAAATGGAAAATTCCATGTAAAATACGTTAAGCAAAATAAAAATTTCCATTCAAATTTAGGTTGGACTTATCTACCGAACATATTACTACAAGACTGCTCCCCTGCTAATTACAACTCAGTTATATTAAATATATAATCAAATGTCGATAAATTCTTGTCACAAATATTATTCCACATCTGACAATCATTCCTGTCTCAGAATTGCTTATCCTTGAGTGGTTGTTAGTCTTGATACGAGAGGCCTTCAATAAGTTATGAATGTGTCTATATATTTGCATGCATAGAATTTCTTTCTAAACTACTTAACCGATCGTTATTAATTTTGGAACACTACACAAAGGATTGTAATGTGGGCTATATTTAGTTTAATTTAATTTTATAAAAAAATAGCTTAACAGGGAGAGTAAAAGCCCTCTATGAAAATTCAGACACATACAATGTGTTAGGAATTGGAACAAGGATTACAGATGTATGGTTTAACAGCATATACTTGATTTTCATCTACATAAGGAGACATAAAAGCTGTGCAAAACTGTTTTGTTTGAGAAATTAGCGATCAAAGTGTAGTACTTGTTCTTCAGATGCTGCACTACACTTTTTTGGTCTCGGTTAATGGAGAAATCCTTCATGACTGATATAGTTTTTATCTTTGTTACTGACCAGAGTGCCTCTTTTTCGGGAGCTGGTCCCCCCACATTAAAAACCGACTTCATGTCTAAATCTGCCCTCGTGGGGAAGCAAGTGAACAACTTTTGTTTGAGAAATTCATATTTTTAAGTGTTTGTCCATGTGTGTGTGTCATCATCGGTGGTCACTCGCGTCCGAGTAAGACTGTCCTCCGTTGTGGCTTCTGTGGGTCCTCAGGTGAGCATAGAGCCCAATCCTAGACCCAATTTGTCTTGTGCAATTTGGGCAGATAAAGGTAGTGGTGGTGGGGTGGGGTTGGGTGTGTCTGGTTGATAATCTGTCCTTTCTGTGCTTGCGTTTATCCTCAGCAGCTTGATTTAGGTCACTACTATAAAGCGCAGCACCTTTGTGGACAGCACTCCTCCATGCCAACCTGCTCCCAGCCACGTCCTCCCATGTCTCAAGGTCCATGTGAAACCGCTTTAGATTTGCTTTGATGTTGTCCTTATACCTCATCTTTTGGCCACCCTGGGCACGCTTTCCCTCAACAAGCTGAGAGTAGAAAATCTGTTTTGGGAGGCGGAGATCCGGCATTCGGACAACATGACCAGTCCATCTGAGCTGGCGTTGAGCAACAGTAGCGGTGATGTGTATGTGTATATGTATATTTACACACACACACACACACACACATACGTGTGTGGGTGTGTGTAAATAAAGATAAGTGTGAGTATATATAAAATACGAGGTGTGTGTGTGTGTGTGTGTGTATATACGAAGTGAATTAAATAAGTTTCCAGACTTTTTCTGCACATGCATTTAAAATTATTGTAAACTTTAAAAAAAAAAATTCAGTATGTTATTGCTATGTATCTTAGGAGATGACTGACCATTTTATTTGTTTTCAAGTTCAAAGAAACAGCTGCACCAGGACACCCTACTAAAGCCTGATTGTCACAGCTGGTTAATTGCAAAAATGTAATCTGGGCGTGAGGACACTTTAGAAGAATGAAATGCAATAAAATTCTGTTTTAAACGTGGAAAAATGCCACATAAACGTATGGATGGATGGTCGAGCTGATCAATTCAGATCCCACAGTTTTTGATGCTCTGGTGACCTGCAATGAAAGCTGGATCCTCTGCTATGACCAAGAGACAGAGTTCCCAGTGGAAACATGCTTGCTCTGCCAGACTCAAGAAGGCCAGATAGAGGAAATCCGCCCAGAAACTTATGATGATTCCTTTTCTTGACAACACAGGCATGATCTACACGCACAGGGTTCCCACTGGACAGACAGTCAACAAGGAATATTATGTTGAGGTTTTAAGAGAGTTCAGAAAGAGATTCCGTCAGAAGAGACTAAAACTCTTCAAATCAGGTCAGTGGCATTTCCACCAGGATAATGCACCCATCCTTGGCACAGACTATTTGACCAAGATTGGCATTAAGACAGTTCCTCGCCCTCCCTTTAGTTCAGACCTTGCTCCCTGTGACTTTTGGTTATTTACTAAGTGCAATGGAAACTTTAGAGGCTGTCATTATGAAGTAATTGAGAAGATGAAAAAGGCTGTAACAATGGTCATTGACACGACACACAAGAGGACATCCATTGAGCCTTCCAAATGTTGTTGGGACGGTACAACAATTGCATTGCAGCCAGAGGAGATTACTTCGAAGGGGACTAGAGTTTAATGCTTATACTATCAATAAAAGTGCCCATACGAAAAAAGTTTGGAAACTTATTGAGGGCACCCCGTAAGTGGAGGCATCTTACCAAATATCTTCATATTTATTTGCAGATAATTCTACGGTTTCTCCCTCGCCAAACTTTCACAACAAAAAACACTCGACAGCTACTACCACTATAAATGATTTCACCCACTCTCTACCAGTGCCTAAATCTTAACACAGATTCCATCAACAAAGCTTCTTCCCAGAAATGCCTACCTTCGGAAAACTGTTCCACTGGGCTGCTTCCCTGTTGAATACAACATGGTAGCCTTCAAGTCCAATGTAAACAAGTTCTTGTTGAGCTGTGCGCATAAATAATCAAATTCTACCCTATTTACACCAGTAACGATTACTACATGAACACCTTAACCCTTATCCTCGAGTGGCCTCCGAGCCTTGATAAGTGGTGAATTAAAAACAAAAAACAAAACATATATTGAAAATTCAAAAGAACAATGGTTCCTATTTATTTGCCTCACCATGAGGGCAGAATTTGACACAAACTGGATTGTTAATGTATTGGGGGAAAAAAACAATTTCCCCAAAAGGGACATTCTAGATTATCGATTTCAGGCAGCTTTATATACGTTAGTTTTTAAACAGCCCGATTCGCATAACCACATTTTATACAGCCTATAATAAATTAATATTTGGTGTTCTTCATTAGTAATTTTAATGTCCCGTGTATATATATATATATATATATATATATATTTCAATAGTTTTGTTGATATATTATAAAATCCTTTCTTTTCTTAATATTTAGACGCTCTTTCATTATCAAGGGAGATAATTCTAAATGAAACTAGAATTTCTTACCTACATAGAAAAATATATTGATAAAGCTTGAGGTTTAATAAAGAGAGAGAGAGAGAGAGAAAGAGCGAAAAAGAGAGAGAGAGCGAAAGAGAGAGAGAGAAAAAGAAAGAGAGAGAGAGAAAGAGGGTGGTTATTTCTCTCTCTTCCTCTCTCACATTGTATGTGTGTGTTTTTTTATATCATGGGCGAAGGAGGAGATTCATTTGGTAGCGTTAATCTCTTGGAATGAGTTTCCATTGTTTACGTAAAACTGAAAGTATCGATAGACGATCAAATCAAATTTTGCGAAATTTTAACAAAAGGTATTAGACACTAATTAATAAGCATTCCCAAGTATATACACAACCTTTATATATATATATATATATATATATATATATATATATATATATATATATATACGGTTAAAGGTATTCAGGAGATAAAACCCATTAATTAAAACAAGATTATTAAGAATGCTTAACCAAAAATTTAAAAAACGTCAAATAAATTATTTTTTTTATTCATATAGACAAATATTACATATTCGCTACACTGAACATGTTAATGTTTCGGAGCAATTATTTAATAATAAAAAATAACCGTTCCTCATCTGGCGAAAGAAATAAAGTTGTATCTGCTATTCAAAGCATCTGGTTCCAAGGTCTGTGACAACACATGTATAATTACAATCCTGTAGATGTTCGGCACACTCCTCTGCAGATGGTCAACTTTCATATGCTCGTCGGTCAAAGATGCCTTCTCGAGTGAACAGGTAACCCTGCCTTGCGTCGTGCTTTGAACGCAAAATGACATACATATTCATTCTTGGGTGGGGTTTTCTTGTGTTTTGCCTTCATATTTGCACAAAGGACGTCCCTATAACGAAGGCGGTTATGTTCAAATTCTCTGGCCCATAGAAAACACATCTTTCACCAGTCGCTGCGATCTCCTGCCGTACTCTCCCAGGGGTTCAGAGAAATTCCAGAACGCTTCAGGTTGTCTTTTAGTTTATCTTTGTAACGAAGCAGGGGACGCCCTATTGGGCAGTAAGAATTTGTCAGTTTGCCCCTAAAAAGTGTTGGTTAGGAACCCTCGAGTCATCTATTCTCACAAGATAAACCGACCACCGCATCTGTATCCAGATAAAAAATGATTCAATACTAGTGATTTCACATCTCTCCAGTAATTCACTCTTCGGAAAAGGATCCTGCCATCCAACATTGCAAATAGAACATAGACATCTCATATGGAAGGAATCAAGTTGATTTATATGCGTGCAGTACAAGGTCCACGTTTCGGCACCATATAGAAGAGTGGACAGACCAATAGATTTGTGGACTGCCCCCTTCACTTTTAGAGTGACACACACACACACATATATATATATATATATATAATCATTATTTTGGGGGGTACAAAACTTTATTATA